>NC_067475.1:9983128-10284328 GCF_947179515.1 Apodemus sylvaticus
GAAGAAGTAAGAAGACCTTTGGTCCTTCTTAAAAGGGCAAACACAATACTCATAGGAAGAGATACAGAGACAAAGTGGGGAGTAGAGATTGAATGAAAGACCATTTAGAGATTGCCCAACATGGGGAGCCATCCCATATATAGTTACCAAACCCAGACACTATTGTGGATGCCAAGAAATGCTTGCTGACAGGAGCCTGGCCTGATATAGCTGTCTCCTGAGAGGCTCTTCAAATGTGCCTGAAAAATACAGAGGTGAATGCTTGCAGCCAACCATTGGACTGAGCCCAGGGTCCTCAATGGAGGAGCTGGAGAAAGGACTGAAGAAGCTGAAGAGGTTTACAGCCCCATAGGAAAAACAACATAAATTAACCAGTAGCCCCAGAGATCCCAGGGACTAAACAACCAGCCAAAGAGTATACACCAAGGAACCCATGGCTCCAGCTGCATTAGTAGCAGATGGCTTTGTGGGACAGCAATGGGAGGAAGGCCTTTGGTCTTGTGAAGGCTTGATTCCCCAGTGTAGGGGAATGCCAGTACAGGGAAGGGGTAGTGGGTGAGTTGCTGAAGAATGTACTTCATACAAGATATGCACTGGGTGGCTTCAGGAGTCTCAAGAATCATTAAGTAGTTTCATAAAATATGAATTTTATTTTTCTCATATGAATAACTTCTATGTGTATTGAAATAAGGAGTTAGGGTTAACTAAGGTGGCAAGATCAACCGAGAATTCACCAGGAAGAAAACTGAAGTGTGAGGAGCAGATGACATGCTTATTCGTTGAGATCTTTGATGCTAACCTTTGGAGGAACTACAGACCTTATGAAAGGGAGAAAACTTTTAAACTATGCAGGGAATATAGAGCTTATCTTTCTCCAGTCTAGGAAGACCTATGGCTATATTCGTTGTGAGAAATTAAGTGCATCCCAGTGGATTGAAGAAATCCAATGATAGTTTTTTCTTCTAGTTAACTTACTAACAGTGAAGTGGATGTATTTAACATTCTGTGATGAATAAACTTACGTCTCAAAAAATTCTCCTTCTATAATACATGAATATATTCCTATTGTATTTATGATAAAACAATTGTTAATCTCTTATATAAACTAAAAGGAAGAATTACTGAGAAATATAATATGCTATAAAACCAAATGCATCTAACATGTCACAGAAACAATACAATCAAGGAAGTGATGTATGGAGAGAGAGGGAAATGAGGCAGGGGACTCAAACAGCTTTCCAGCAGGAGATGGAAAAAGGAGGCCTTGAATAGATTAATGTACTTAAACACTGAATAAGGGCAACTGAATAATTCTTACTCCTCTCCAAGAAAACTCTCTTTGGGCTGTTCCTCAGAAGGGAACTGTTTGGTGGGACTTTCATACTTCCCACCAAAAGGCAAGAAACAAGTAGCATGCCTTTCATTTAATGGATTATCAAAGTCAGTGTCTAAATTTGTTCTTTACTGATAAAATAAAGCATCAAGTGCATCTTGAGCATAAAAGGGTTTATTTTTGTGGTCATAGTTAAAAATTGAGTAAAGTCAGATCAGGAACTCAAGTCAATGACCTGAAGACAGGAACTAATGCACAGACTATAGAAAAATGCTGCTTATTACTATGTCCCCCATGGCTTTCTCAGCCTGTTTTCTTATTTAACAAAGGACCACTTACAAAGGGCAAAACCACTCACAGTGGGATCAGCCTTCTCTCATCAATCACTAATCAAGAAATTGACCCTGAAGACTTACCTATAGGTCAATATGATGGAGATATTTTCTCAATTGAAATTCCTTATTTCAGTATCACTGTAGCTTATGTCAAGTTAAGAAAAGCCACTGAACATGCATAGAATAGCCTAAACCAGCCAATGAACACGAGGGACATGGGGTATTTATTCTACTCATAAATACATGAAAGTCTTGGCTCTCCCACAAAAATTTGGATTCCAGCTCTGGATCCTTCTTGCTGGAGAATTTGTGTGTGTGTGTGTGTGTGTGTGTGTGTTTGTGTGTGTGTTTGTGTTTCTTCCTACTCTTTTCTTTCTAAATCCCCCTACTCTTGGAAAAGCTTAGAGAAGAATAAGATCTTGCTTTTCCTGACGTTTTATTCTTTAAAAACCCCAGATAAAACCCCATGACTGCATTCATATGAAAAAGAATGATGTGAAAATCATGGTATATGAAAGAACAAGGGGGCAAACTCAGCAGTACACTGAGCTCTTTAAACTTCTCACTAATTGCTGTAGTCTTTTAATTATTTTTCTGTATATTATTTTATGTGTGTGTAGTACAATATATAGCCATCTGTGTGGATACAACTGAGCGTGGGTGCATGTACGCACGTGCACACCAACAGGTGTAAGCACAAGGGTGAGGCCTAGTCTCCTACCACTTTAGTGACTGAGAGAGGGTCTCTCAGTCAACCCCAGAGCTCTCAATATGACTGCTGTTGCTAGCCAGCTTAAGTTGGTGATACCTTGTCTCAGCCTTCCAAGTGTGAAATGATAAGTATTGGTGTGGTTTCAGGGATCCAGACTCCCCTGTCCTCATGTTTTCAAGAACTTTAACTGCAGAGCTATTTCCCCCACCCCCATTTTAGTCTCAACCTAAGAGAAGCAACACAAAAATGGTAGGTTAGCTTTCTTTTATTAACAATAAATTCATAAATAAATGAACAATAAAATAATTTCTTATGATTAGCTTTGACATCCTGTAAATCAAGATTCTCCTGAATTTTCTCTCCATTACATGATTTTGCAGAAGGTTTTAGAGAGTCATAAGTATATACTCTAAATAGCTCAATAAAACGTGGTGAACAGCAATTCACTATGGCATGGGTTTATACTAGGCTTTTGGAAGATTATGATTATAGGAACAAATTCAAATCTAAAACCTAGTATAATAATTGGCATATAGAATACATGAATATGTTTGCTCAGGGAGCGAAAGAATTGTTTTAAATATAGAATCCATTAGCCTGTGTCACCGAGCCCTATCACACTGCTCATATCTAAGGTGATGGGTTATAGCCCCTGCTTTGATTAGCAAGATAAAAGAAAAACCTGAAAAACAGTTCCATCTATAAATGAATTCATAAATGTCAGAAAAAGAAAAGGAAAAGATTCTACTAATGAGAGTTGCCATTAGAAATTTCTAGTGATTATCCTTGTGTGAGTGTGGGTCCCAACCCTTGATTGATTTCCCCTTAGCAGAACTGAGAGTTGCCTTTATCAGTGAAAAGATAGCTTGATCTTTAGGTGACTCCTTCCAGAGACTTGGTACATCTACCTCTATTTTATAGCTGTGTATCTGTTGAGTTGCTGCTAGATATAGACAATGGAACTTCTGCTACAACCTTAGCTGAACTCACAGAGGATAGTGCCACCTCCTCAGGGACTAGAAACCCTGAGATAGAGTTTGTGTCAATAAGGCAAGCCCCTCTGACAGCTGCCATTCACAGATCTATTTTCTCAAAGTGGAAGACACTGCAGACATTATTATTTGTATTTAATTATCCTCCAATGGGAAATAATAGCTGTAGATTATTTCCCTTTAATGGCCAATTTCAGGCATTTTGTAGCACACAACTTTGGATCAGCTTCCTCACAAAACCCAATTTTGCTGCCTCAGGGCAAATAGTTAAGTTTCCTAATATTAATTTGGACATTTGCAGCTCCTCATCTGAATAATTAGTCTCTATATGAAATGGGTAATAAACAAAGTTTAAAATAAATAATGAATGAATGTCTTAAATCAATAACATTGATCTCACACTCTCCTAAAATCAAATTGAGAAACACTGATATTCTTTGATTGGAATTAAAGTATACAGCTCAAAAATGTGACTGACATTTTATATTTTTTGGTTGGCATATCATCAGGAGTTTGTAGACTGATAAACAATATTTGGAAAAGTAAACCTGTAGGAGAAACTTAAAAACAAAGTATCTTAGTTTGTGTTTTATTGCTGTGAAGAGACATCACAGCTATGGTGACACTTATAAAAGAAAACATTTAATTAAGACTGGCTTACAGTTCAGAGGTTTAGTTCATTATCATCATGGAAGAAAGGCAGACATGCTGGATAAGTAGCTCAGAGTTCTACATCCAAATTGATCAGTAGTAAGCAGGAAGAGAGTGAAACATGACATGGCTTAAACATCTGAGCCCTTAAAACCCAGTGACAGACTTCCTTCAGGACAGCCACACCAACTCCAGCAAGCTCACACCTCCTAATAGAGCCACTACTGTTCTAGGGGACCATTTTTTATTCAAACTACCACACAGACATTGTTTATTTAAGGATGTTGTGACCAAATTTATCTTTTTTCATGGTACTTCTTAAATTGCAAATGGCATTCACCTATTTCTTGTTTTATCCACTGGAGACCTATACTCACCAACATACCTCCCCCAAACACTCATGGCTCCAGGTTTCTATACATTTTCTAACATTTCAATTTCCTCTTTCATCATAGATTGCTTTATGAAGAAATAAGGCTACATAGTTTACATTTCCTTCTTCTTTTTCGGCTGTAGTTTGAAATTGTCTGTTGATCTGTGACACAATGCATACAATGCTTGCGATTACTATAACCTGTGCATGTCCTGAAGACCCCACCCCTTTCCCTCAGAATGATCTCACTGCCCTTTTCCTATCAGTTTGCTCTCCTTCCCTTCTACAGTTCACAGAATCCATGCAGTTTCAATTTACACGTCCGTCAGGATTTTGATCACAATGTGTCCTTATTTTAAACTCCTAGAGCTTCTGTTGTTTGTAGTAATAAATAGTTCTCATTATTTATTACCTCAAATTATTCATGAACACATCTTATCTTCCCCTACTAAATTGAAACATCTCTGAGAGAAGGAAATTTGCCAAATAAATTATCCCTCCTTGTACAGCACAGGGCACTGTGACTTTTGAGAGTCTGGAAACAGCACAGGGCTCACAGACTTCTGAGAGTTATAGGACAGCACAGGGTTCAGAGACTGTTGAGACTGAGGAGCTGTTTTAGAAATCCTGGCTGTTAGATATGACCTCATACTTGCTTGTTATGTCTGATAACACGTTGGTTTTAGATTTTGGCATAAGTTCTTGTGGCTTGGCTTTGTCCCACTGAAGCATGGTGCTGAAAACATAAATCCCCAGAATAATAGTAACAGGAAGTATGGTGTGATGAGATGTGCTGAGATCATTCTAGGAGTAGGGTTCTTACAAAAACCGAGTTTGGTCTTCTCCTGGTTTCTTACCCTGTGCTATGTATGTATGATCTTATGTTGAAATCCTGGTGGGAAAATTGACATTCTCCATAGACAGTAGTCTATGCTGAATCTCTGGAGGGAGCAGGGATGTACTATGCCAGAAGTGACCCTACCTGTAGAGGAGACAACCTCTACAACCAGTGACCCCAGCAGAATTCCTGGCAGGAATTCACTTGTACCACAAGTTTGGTTTGGTTGGTTGGTTGGTTTTGTTGCTTTGTTTTGTTTTGTCTTTTATTTTGCATATTAAGTGTGTTCATGAGGTATTAGGGAATCTGAAGATGGAAAATGGTCTCCAAAGAAGAGATACAAAAAAAAAAAAAAAAGCTTGTACTTGGCACGAATCAGAAGGCTAGAGTTAAAGAGGAAGAATCATGTTAGGTGCTAGAAAGAGATGAAATAGGAACACTTAAGCTCACAAAACTGGACCATTTTCTCTTTGTTTTTTACCAGAAGGTCTCAGCTCGATTATAAATCTACCATGCTATAGACTGTTTACAAAGACCTGTCGCTGTTAATGCCAGAGATTCCATACATATCTCATTATTTTCACCAATAATCCAGGACCTAAAGATTCAGTCCCTGCTTTTATAAGGGGCTGAATATGACAGAAGGGTCGTCTTCAAATATGCCAATATGTGACTAGCTACCTGGCAACTCTGATCTCGGTTCTTTGGATTTGTCTTAGTTAAGGGGCTTCCATTGCTTTGAAGAGACACCATGACCAACATAACTCTTATAAATGACACTTAATTGGAGCTAACTTACAGGTTCACAGGTTCAGTCCATGATCATCAAGGTGAGAAGCATGCAGGTCCAGGCAGGCATGGTGCTGGAGAAGATGCTAAGAATTCTACATCAGGAACTAGGAGAAGATTGCCTTCCAAGTAGCTAGAAGAAGGGTCTCAAAGCTCACCTCCACGGTGACATATTTCCTCCAACAAGACCACATCTCCTAATAGTGCCACTCCCCAAGCCAAGCATATTCAAATGGCCAAAGCTTTCTATAAATTAAAAGATGGCTATACATAATGTGGAAGACATTAGAAATCTTTACTCTACAAGTATAGGAAAACTATAGATAAATCTATTTTACATTTTAGATCTGTTTGTATTTATTTCTTAAAGTACAGAGAAGTAAATGATAAGTTTTATTAACCTTAATTCAAGAAGGTCTTTGGCAGATGTGAGCCCATGATTTTGGACTTTTACCCTTAACAATATCTTTTATTTATTTGATATTACCAAGTTTGTGGTATAGTGGTCCAGGTATAAAGCTCAGAGTTAAGGCATAGGCCTCTCCTTATGTATTTAGATATCAGGGTTCAGTGGGTACAACCAGAGGGGATCTGAGTTTTTTAGGTCACAAAATAAGTGCAATTTTAGAGTTATAAGAATATTAATCAGCAGATAGAAGGAAAATTCATTAAGAGAGGGTACACTTACAAGAGAGTGAACAGACTACAGAAGAAAAATAGCTTAGCAGACCAGTGGCTATGCCACATTGTACAAAACACAGGAACTTTTATGATACATGTCTTTGGGTTTAAAAGGTCATTTGTATAGAGTAGGTTTTTTTCCTTCATGTTCTGTATGATACTCGTGTTCCATTACATGTATTGCATAGCTCATTAGCACTTTAAATTTTCACCCATTGTTGTGTGGCTAGTATTACAGTAAGTCAGGCAACATCATTGGATCCCCTGAAATGTTTCTGCCGTTAGACCACTGGATTGAGCTAGTTCTAGTTGGCCTGTACCAGGTGATTCCAACTTCCATCTTTGTCAGCTGTCTCCATTTAGCTAATGGGGCAACCTTTGTCAATGTTCTCCATGATCTCATTCTCTCAACTTAGAATCCAAGAAGTAATAGACCTGCCTTTGGGTACAAGGAGAAGAGAGTGCACTGCAGGCCCATCTCCTCCTCTGTATTTTTGGCATGCTCAAATGTTTTTGTTTTGAAGCCATTCCAGTAAGATCTTCCCATACTCAAGACTTTTAAGGGTTATGTGCTTTGAGGTTTTCTTGGTCCTGGATTAACAGGGTCATCTTTCTCTCCATTCTTTGAAAAGTCTATTACACTTGCTAGGAGAGTGGGCTTTGAAATTAAACTGTCAGAATTCAGCTGGAGATAATGATAGATTTTGTAATTTAACAAATTATTTTTAGCATAGTTGTGTAATTACCATTAATATGTAGCTAATAGTGGCCTTGGCTTCATAAGGCTGCTAGAGTTCTAAATCAGAAAATGAATAAAAATCTCAGGCTCTACAGTGGCTACCTCTAGGAGTTTAGTAACTTTTGCTAAGGACTAATGATAAAAGCTTAGGGACAGTGATACTCTTCTGTGGGTAAAAGTGCATTTTCAAAGCTTGATGCCCCAAGTCTATCTCCAGATACCATATGGTGGCAGCTGAAAGCAGACTTCTGACATCATTGTAACTGGTATGTACTTATGCTGCTGAGAAAACACACAGACAGAATAATGTTTAAAGCACTTGATGTAGATACTAGTGAATACCAACAAATAGATGGACTGACTTCTTAGTTTTTCTGGGACCCTGGCTCAGAGGAGCTAGATATCAACGGTGGCTGACTCTCCTGGCCTAGTCTCTGTCTCTAACTCTCTTTCTTTGCGCGTCTATGGATGTCTTCACGTCTATTATCTTAAAGTATTGGCATACAAATGTAATTATTATGTCAAAGTGTCAGTATTTCAGGCCTACCACACTCTAATTGAATTGATTTGAAATTGATTGTCTATAAAGATCCTATTCCCAATTAAGGCCAAGTTTACAGATGCCAAAGGTTAATATTTTAAGATACTTTGGTTGGAGATCTAATTCAAGCTATAGCAGTGCTTGACACTGATATTTGAGAATAATTGTCTTATTCACAATAGCTAAAACCAGAAATTAAGTGATAAATTCAGACAAGACTTGAAGATAAAGAATACTAATTAATCTTGAAATGAATATTAAATTAAAGGAACAACTGGAATTAATACCATTAATTCTATACTAAGGGATATGTTACCCTTAGGTGCCCATGAAATGACAAGAGAAAAGAACTGAAAAGTTCAAAGTGTTTCAACTTTGAGTTATTTGGGAGCATTATTAGTGAAAGCAACTAAGAGATGAGTCATCAGGATTCAAAATCAGTAAAAATAAGATTCTATGTCTTATATATTGTTAATTTTATGGTTGATTAATATATGATATATATATATATATATATATGTATATTACTAGGATAAACTTTCCTAGGACAAAGGATAACTGTAGCTTATTTTTTGTTCTATATCTGACACAGAAAATGTTATGATAAGACTAGAAGTTTTTGCTCCATAATAAAACTTTCAAACTTAACTGAATGTCCTGGCTTCACTTTCATGGCTGTGATAAAAATACTCCCAGTAAAGGAACTCTAGAGAAGATATTTATTTGGTTCATATTTTCATTGAGCTAGGCTAATTCCGGAACTGGAAACAGCTAATCACAGCTATAGTAAAGAGCAGACAAAGTAATGTATGGATGGTTAGTACACAGGTCATTTTCTACATTCATACATAGTCCAGGACCTAAGCCCAAGAAAGGATGGCAGACAGAGTGAGGCCTAGGACCCTACAATATGCCCATAGATTAACTTTATTTGCACAATCCTTCTGTGAGACTCTTCCCAGGTTGTTGTAGATGTTAATATGTCAAATGGTTTGCAAAAACTATTTTTAAATAAATGAGTTGATTTAATAATAAATATTAGAAAATCAAAACAAGAAGCATTTATTATCCAGAACATTAATTAGAGCAGAGAGGTTCCACTCCTACTTTCCTATGCTAACCGTATGTATCCTTCTTTTCAGGCAGTAAGGAAAACAACTTTCTGTACATATTTTGAGCTAAGAAATGAATACGAACCCAGTTTAGGGTTAGCTCAGGTGACAGAGTTCACTGGCTGTGCTGACTATCTTGCATTCTTTCATCTTACAGCTTGAAAGGTAGAGACAGGGGCATCAATTTTTGAGACCTTCCTTTTTAGCTAAAGATTGAATTTAAGAACAGGTTGGTCTATTTGGGACCCTTTCTCAAGCAACAAAGAAAGACCAAGTAGTGGCTGGAGATATGAATCAGTGGTTAAGAGCACTGACTGCTCTTCCGAAGGTTCTGAGTTCAAAGCCTACTACCCACATGGTGACTCACAACCATCCATAATGAGATCTGATGCCCTCTTCTGGTGAGTCTTAAGACAGCCACAGTGTACCTATTTATAATAATAAATAAATCTTTAAAAAAAAAAAAAGATCAGGTAAACAAAATTTAAAAAAGAGTGACAAAGAAAGAGAGGAGGAAAAGAGGAGAGAGAGGATATTAGATTTTGGCATAATCTTTAACAGCTCAAGACATTTCATTATAAGCTACTTGTTGAGAGAACACAATTCTGACTATAGTCTTACCAACAACTCAAGAATAATCCAGAAGGTCAAAGCCCTAGATTTTCAACAGATAAACATAAGTGTTTAGCACTGGGCACACTAACAAAAGGAGGTTGTCATTATAAGTGCAGGAAAGGATGCCTTTGCCATCTCAAAGGTTCTAGGACTATGAGGGTTAACTGGCAAAGTTGTTTTTTCTTTGAGTAAGAGGTAAAAAGCCTTTGCCCTACTGGAATTCTTTTACCATATATTTAATTTTCTATATTCCTGTGTTGGCATTTCTCTTTGCAGCAACAAAACATGCATTCTGAAATTCATAGAATGTTCCAATTATTTTTCGTCTTCCATCTATATTATAACCTGGTATCATGGCCAATAAAATCTTATATTACTTTTCTTTTCTTAAGTAAACTATGGTTACTTTCTGTTATATGTAAGGTATACCTCTTTATTGAAGAAATTGTCTTGGCTCTAGTGGGTGTTGTCACATGCATCATATGCATTTTAAAATTAATTTAAGTCTAATTTGTTCTGTGTAATTGAATTATTGGAA
The DNA here is from genome assembly GCF_947179515.1 of Apodemus sylvaticus. Lineage (NCBI taxonomy): Eukaryota > Metazoa > Chordata > Mammalia > Rodentia > Muridae > Apodemus > Apodemus sylvaticus. The sequence goes on from NC_067475.1 coordinate 9,993,378, forward strand.
ATTGGATTTTTGGCCTTTGTTTTGCTATACTTATTAACTGTTTGCTATTGGTAGAGATGAAAACTATTGAATATGATTTGCTTTGCAATCAGTTACTTCACTAAACAATCATAGATCCTGAATTTAATATAGTATACATTTAAAGTGCATTATTAGTTTGACAAGTATTTGTCATGAAAAAAAAAAGCTGAAAGTGAAAGAGCCAAAGGGAGCTATCTTCACACATGAAGATGGCAGTTTTTAAGCAATTCCCAGGTTTAGAAACTTTGTGAATGTATCCAAATTTGTAAATATTTGTAGGTGAAAATATGGCCCTGGGCAAATGACAGTGTGTGTGTGTGTGTGTGTGTGTGTGTGTGTGAGAGAGAGTGTGTGTGTGTGTGTGTGTGTGTGTGTGTGTGGTGTTCATTTTTCAAGGTGTATAGGATGGAGAAATTGAAGGATAATAATCATCTGTCCTAATTTTGGGTTCTCATTTCTTTTGCACAGTGTATTAAATAGTCTCAATTGACAGCAAGTGGCCACGTTTGTTTCTGAATTGAGTGGAATTATTTCTCATAATGCCCTCTTACAACATTTGATCTTATTTCTTAGGCTGTACCGATATGTACACACATGTATTAGACACTAATATACTATAGACTTGTGTCTGGACATATATTTATAGCATACAATTGCAATTATAAATAGCCTCTATTTATAACAGAGGTAGCAGATGGAAAGAGCTTACATGACCTTGCTTACACTACCTTAGCATATCATGAATAGACAGGAATTAAACAGGTAGTTAAAATGGTTTTTTTAAATGCCTATGAAAGGAACACAGTCTTCAGAAAACATTTAACAAAGAAATTCACTCATATTCTCTGAAATGAGAATTACCTATAAGGGTCAAAACAATCAGAGGAAGAAAATAATCAAAGGTCTTCAAGCCAGGATTAGTATCATGCACACAGCTCTGTTAGGAACTCTGGATACTGGATGAAATACTTTATCTTTTTTTCAAAGAACATGAGGATAGTAAGTGAAAATTTTTAAAATTTTAATGCAGAGTGAAGGAGAGTGTTCATATGGGGATGGACCTTGGGTTAAAGTGATTTCTGGACACACAACATCATCTAAAGCAGGGTTAGACAGGCAGCATAGATCTGATCAAGTCTTAATCGTGTCTGCATGACTGAAACCAGTATTCATGAAGCAGAGATGCTGAAAATGAAGGTGGTGAATGCAGACAATATTCCATATTTTAACATTGACTAAAAATGATGATGAAAAAGTGCTAGGTGCTAATAAAGGCAAACAGGTGTATGTTCAAGCAATTAGATGCATAGCCAGCCAAAATTTGTGTGTATGTGTGTGTGTGCATGTGTGTGTGTCCATGTATGTGCATAGAAATGGATAGATAGGCCTAAGATTGAATCAGAGTATTTCCCCAATTGTTATTCACATTCAACATCTAATTGTCTCAATAAAACTGAAGTGCATTGATGTGTATTTATATGGCTTAACCCAGCCAAATAGCTTCAGGATTTTACCAGTGTCTACCTCTACCCAAGACTAGAATTATAAGAACTCTGCCATATACAACGGCTTTCATTTGTGATATGGACTAAGACTCCACTGTTTACCAAGTAGATGCTTCACTGACTGAACCATCTCTAAATCTCAATAGTACTCTTTCCTTAGGAATGAAAAAGGATAACTGAGATTGGGCATTCTACTTAGTATTTCTTCTTATATAGTTTAACTTGTATTTCAGGCAAGCAAAAGGAAAATTTAATGACATAGACAGACATAGGACAAAACCTTAAGAATTCAGTTTATATATCTAATGAGGGAACAAAATAAAATGCAAAAGAGGCAATGTTATCACTCACATGTGAAATGAATGTAAATAGGGTCTGGCAAGTGCTGAAGAGCATGGATGTCTCAGGATGGAAGGCATTGTGTTAATGGTAAGCCCCTGGGAACGAGAGATGGCAAATGTCCATTGACTATATTAACATGTCAGGTCTCAGAGACCTAAAGTCTTTTGGATGACTCACCAATTTGCAATTTAGTTAAGAGGATATGGACTTACAAATGGGAGGGGAATTACTGATCATACTAAATAATAAGAACTTTTAAAATATTACATGTAAGGGAGAACTAAATGATACCTGATTCACTTATTTCCCTAGACATTTCAAGTCATGCAAAAATACATTCAAATTATATAGCATTCATAGAAAGTAGGATATGTTACCTCACTTAGTATGATATTTTCCAGTTCCAACCATTTGCCTAAGAATTTCATGAATTCATTGTTTTTAATTGCTGAGTAGTATTTCATTATGTAAATATACCACATTTTCTGTATCCATTCCTCCATTGAGGAACATCTGGGTTCTTTCCAGCTTCTGGCTATTAAAAATAAGGCTGCTATGAACATAGTGGAGCACATATCCTTATTACATGCTGGGAAATCCTCTGGGTATATGCCCAGGAGTGGCATAGCAGGATCCTCCAGAAGTGAGGTGCCCAGTTTTCTGAGGAACCACCAGAATGCTTTCCAGAGTGGTTGCACCATCTTGCAATCCCACAAGCAGTGGAGGAGTGTTCCTCTTTCTCCACATCCCCCCCAACATCTGTGTCTCCTGAGTTTTCAATCTTAGCCATTCTGAAGGGTGTAAGGTGAAATCTCAGGGTTGTTCTGATTTGCATTTCCCTAATGACTAATGGTGTTGAACATTTCTTAAGGTGCTTCTCAGCCATTTGAAGTTCTTCAGGTGAAAATTCTTTGTTTAGCTCTGTACCCCATTTTTATTGGGTTATTTGGTTCTCTGGGGTCTAAATTCTATTAGCCCAGAAGCTCTGAATACTCAAGACACAACTAGCATATTAAATGATTCCCAAGAAAAAGGAAGGAGAGGACCCTGGTCCTGTAAAGGCTTGATGTAGCATTGTAGGAGATTGCCAGGACAGAGAAGTGGGAGGGCATTGATTGGGGAAAGGGCAAAGGGAAGAGGGCTTATGGGACTTACAGCGAGGGAGGAACAGGGAAAGAGAAAACCATTTCGAATGTAAACAAAGAATATAGAAAATAATAAAAAATAAAAAAAACAGAATCAAGAACAACAAAAATACAAAACCAACTCTTAGCTCAAGAGCTTAAATGTTCCTTGGAGAGTTTGCTAGAAGTAGTAATGCAAGACAATTTGTCTAAATTGTTGAAAAAAATAAATAAGAAACCAGAACTTTCAAAAAAAAAAAAACAAAGTAGGATATAACATTAACATTATGCATGCTATAATCATGTAGATCTGATATATATATGTATATACCTACACACATATATGTATATATATACATACATATATATACCTTTTTGTTATATACCATAGAAACATAAGCAAGAAATACTTATTGATATGAGTTTATTAGGCACTGTATTCTGAAATGGCAAAAGGTAAAATCATTGTAAATGACCCACCCTTTGTAGATCAGGTTTAAAACATCTCTAATTAAAAGTGAGTCTACCACCATACTTTCACTAATAATGCTCTCAACTCAATTAGCAAAATCTGAATTATTATGAACCTGCCCTTCTTATTGCTATTTGAAAATAATAGAAAATATACATTTTGCCAAACCTTTACTATAAATAAAATGTACAGTAACTAGTGCAGGGGAAATTTCCAAGGGCTTGGGGGTAAATAACTAAATGTGTATTCATATAATCTATAACATGTTTTAAAACATTCATAAATATATATTCCCCACTAAACATGAACTGTGCAAGTAAACAAAATGATTCTTTTAAAAACTTATAAATATGTATAAGCACATAAAATGTACAAACATGTGTAATATACAAAAGTGCTTAAATAATCTACAGTATTTACTGGAGAGCTTGGAAGAGAACCACAGAGGAATACTGCCCGAATACTCCCATACAACACTGTGACAGTTTATAGGGCTACTGCTGTACAAATCAAATATTTCAAGGATCAGTTAAGAATACAAAATGACCCCAAGTTGTTAAGGAGGCAGCATGGGGAATTACCAGGTTTTCTGGTTCACATGCAAACAGTAGCAGCACTTTCAGACCCACTTGTAAGTGTTTAGGCAACTAAATGAAGCACTTCCTGGAGCACAGACATCATTTCCCTCAGTTTTACAAATGACCTGCTGGGAGAAAGGGAAGAAGGCATTGGGTCTGACTTCAGGTGAGTATTACTCCCTTGTTAAGATTTTGGTTCTATCATCAGCTGCCAATGAGACATAGGCCCAGTGGCTTTTGGGTCCTTTGCCTCAAAACCTCAAAGAATAAAAGTCAATGAGGCAGGATAGAGAGTGAACATAATGAAACTTTACCATAGAATTAGAGATAGAAACTTTAGGTCAAGAAGGCATACAAGTTGTAGAGCAGGATTGGGACCAAGAAAATGGGGTGAGGCCCAGCACTTCACCTAGTGACTTATGAATGGAAATATGACAGAAACTGGGAAGAGGTCTGTGGAGATGAACTGGCCACCCAGGAAGTGTCCAGATGACTCTCAGATTGGATCATATCCTCAAGCAGTGTTTCCTGGCAGGGGTACTTATTCAGGCTGTAACTAAAGAGGAAATAGTAAGAACTCATCAGGAATCAGGGCTTCCTTCTTGCCCTGTGGTTAAGACCTAGTTAAGGGCATTTCCATCCAGCTTCTGCCCAAGAACAATAGTAAAACACCTCCCATTTGGGGGTCCTTGCACTAGAATGGCAAAACTAGTTTTTATCTTTTATTCTGAGAAGAGAAATGATAATTCTGTAGAGAGATACATGTTTGCCTGGTCATGCTCAGAAATATAAATTACAACAGTAAGAGTACTGGTAACTGTACACAGATTTTTTGATTCAAAACCAAATGAAGCTATATGTTTAAGGAAATATATATGTTAAAAATACAATTTTAAATGTTAAGAAGACATAAGTTTCATAAGTTTAAGGAGCAACAGAAATGGATATGTCTGAAAGGGGGAGTTTCAAGGAGAGACTAGTGCTTTTGGTTATACATTTATTCAGAAATATTATTGTACATTTCTAACTTTTGGCTAAGAATGTTATATACTACTTTAATTGCATGTCTCTTGGGGGTTTTTTAGATGTCATCAAGTTAATCAGTGAATGTCAAGTTAAAGATAAATTTTTGGAGCAAAAGCACAAAACCCTGCTAGAGTGGGCATTTATTCAAATCTCCAATCCTTCACATAAAGGTACCAGACAACAACCATCATGCTGAACTATGAACGATATTTTTAAATGATAGAAGTAGTTATAACATGTCAATTTCTCCTAAAGTCCATCGAAATTTTAAGAATAATAAAGATTTATTACTAATTAGCTAACCTGAAAGTTCTATATTATAGATAATAAAATAAATACTAATTCTTATTAGGAAATATTCTCAGAAAGAGAAATGAATATTGACTATGCAGCCCATACTCCATGAAGAAACTAGGTGTTTAGTATGATCACATGACCTTATTTGCTGATGGTGAGTGCCACACTTTCAGGTTCATGACATTAGCAGACATGTTTATGATTTCAGTACATGTTTGAATAAGATGTCTCAGTAAAAATTAATTGTTATAAATATAGTATTATGGAATAATATTAAATGGTGACTCTTGCTTATAAGCATTGCTTTTTAAAATTTATTTATGTACTTATTTAGATGTGTGCAAGTGTGTATGTATGTGTGTGTTTGCATGTATATGTGTGTGTTTGTGTGCACAATTTACAACATGATATGAAGGTATTGGTTCTCTTTTGCCAATATTAAGTCCAAGGCACAAAACTCAGGTCTCCAGGATGAGCGGCATGCACCGTCACTTTCTGATCCATTTGCTGACCAAGTTCTACGTGTTATATTGCCATACTGTTAGTCTAACAACCACAAACAGCAGGCATGACAATCATTTTTAGGATTACACGTTGTTTTTACTTCCTTAGGTGAATTTGATCAGGAAAGAAACACAATGAGGATACACCTTAATATAATAGTTCGTTACAATGCTACATTATTCAGGCAGGACAATGCTTGTTATTTATTTATGTCTGGTATTTAAAAAGATGGGTTTGATAAAGGACTAGATATAGTCAATCCTAGGAAGATGTTATTACAACTAATTTCTTCAGACACATAATGAAAATGATCAATATAGGGGCAGAGACACCCTCTGATTACATAGACAGAAAAAGCAACAGAGGACCCCTCTTTCTATACATCTTCTAAGACAGCATCAGTTCCCAAGATTGTTGGAACTCAGATGTTTCAAGGAAATGATTGGCTACCTCCAGGAGAGGGGAAAGAAATACGTGAGCATGATTCTGATTATTTCTCAACAGAGACATGATAAAAAATTTCCTTTGATTGTCCTCTCTCTCACGCATATTCTATGTTTTTGTACGTAGCATCTTTCATACCATGTCAATTATGATCATAAGTACGTTTGTCAGAATAGCCAGTCACTGAAATGTGCTGGAAAGACCTGAGTTCCCACCATCTTAACTGCTGTACCTTATACTTCTCTTAATAACCCATCTCACCTCAGACTGCCCTGGAGCTTGAGAACTGCTTGCCATTTAGAGGTATCTTAACTCTTTCTGGTCACTAGCAAAAAGCAATTTATTAAATGGATTCTGGGTACTTGATACAAGTTAATGCAGTTTCAAAGAAGAGATTTGTTTCTATCTCACTCAAAGGATCAGGTGAGATAGCCTTCCTCCCTCCATTTCCTACAATTGCTACAGATATAATTTGGATTCCATTTTAAACTAAATCCTTGGATGGGGAGGGATCTGAGATTGTCCAAATCTAGTCTTCACTACATTAATGCTTGTGTTTTGTAAGGCACAAAGTTATAGCGTCTTGCTCCTAGGGTTAAGCTCTCAAGATGGGGGAAAGCCTTCGCCATCAGCAGCCTGAGACTTTAAACTCGTTCCCACTCAGTCCCCTCATTCTCAATATGAAAGCATTTGGGCTTATTTTCACACTCAAGAGCTCCTCAGTCAACCTAAGAGGCTGGTGGAAGGTCATTCTTTGTGCTTCTTTCTTCTTTGAATTTCCCATAGCTGAAATGGTAAGACATTTATCATCTCCATGTTTACTTACTTTAATCGATTTCAGGATTTTTCTTGTTGACAGCTGAGTAGCAATGTCTCCACCAATTAAAGACTGTTTCCCTAAGTAATTGTACTCCTGCACAATTACAAGTTCCATAGGAATCAAAATACAAAGAGTTTTATCTACAAAGACCTGAGAAATTTATATTGACTTCCCTTAATTTCTCTTTTTATGCCCTTTTGTGTGATTAATACATTTTATAGAATAGTGCATTAATTAAATTATTCAGCTTCAAGTAATTTATATGAGATTGAGGTCACATTTTAATTCCTTAGAGTGGTGATAAGAGAAAAGCACAGGTAGGTTACTCCAGTCCAGAGTCTTGAGCATAAAGAAGCACAGAATCCTGGGTCCAAGATAATGTAGCAGAGGTGTGCTAACTATATCCAGCACGAAGAAAGGGAGGACACAGATTTTATATGTCTTATCTGACAAATCCTTTGTCATGAATATTACCAAGAGATACTTTTTCCTGCTGCAGGAATCTTAGATGCAGTTGAAAATAAAATTCAGAGTAAAATATCATCAGGGAATCAGGGCCAGGGGAAGTGGAAGAAGGATCTGGCAGTCACATCACACTCTGTACAAGACTTCAGTTGTACCCAGTTTCTCATTCCCAGTGCACTGCACATGGCTCCACTCTTTACCTGAGCCAGGTGTCGCTGATTAGCACTTCATCTGAGCAAAGGCTGCTGGGATTGCTTCTTTTATTCCAGGATACTATGTTCAACCCCTGGGCTTGTGGCCAAAGACACATGCTCAAGCACCAAGCAAGATCTTGTTTGAGCTTTGGAGATATTTCTTGCCACCTGCTCTATATCAACCCTCTCTTGAGGATAGCTTTTTCTTAGTAGAGATGGTGTTCTACATGTGAAATCCATGAAGGTGACAGATTAGGCTGTACAGACATGGCAATGCTAAGTTTGGGGTATATCGTTGTTTGCTCCTGACTACTCTGATAAAACACTGATCCAAACTACCTTGGGGAGGAAAGATCTATTTGGCTTACGCATCTGGACCAAAGCCCATCATGAAAATAAGCCAACTTAGTAAGGAACTGAGGCATCTGTAGCAGGAACTATAACAGAAATAGTAGATGAACACTGTTTATTGGCTTGCTGTCTGTGCTGGATAGGTTTATGTCAACTTGACCGAAGTTAAAAATCATCTGAGAGGAGGGAACCAGAGCTAAGAAAATGCCACTCCAAGGTCACAGAATATGCAAGCCTATAGGGCATTTTCTCAATTGTTGATTGATGAGGAAGGGGCCAACCTATTGTGAATAGGGTCATTTCTGGGCCAGGAATCCTGGATACTGTAAGAAAGTAAGCAGATCATGAGAAAATCAGTCCCACCTCTCTTTGGCCTCTGTAGCAGCTCCTGCCTCCAGGTCTTGCCCTGTTTGAGTTCCTATTGTGGCTTCCTTCAGTCTGGACTGCAGTGTGAAAATGTAATAAACCCTTCCCTCCCTAACTTGTCTTTGTTAATGATGTTTTATAAGAGGTGTGATAACCCTAAGACCTAACTAACTCTCCATAGCTTGTTCAGTGTGCTTTCTCATAGAGCCCAGAAGTGTGTGCCTAGTTCTGGAACCATCCAAAACAGTCTGGGTCCTCACATGCCAGTCATTAATTAAGAAAAAGTCCCATAGGTTGCTTATAAGCTAACCTGATGAAGACATCTTCTTGATTTGGGTTTTCTCCTCCCAGATGTCATTATCTTGTTTCAAGTTGACAAAAACTATCCAGCATGCAGTTTTGACTTTCCTATGATTGGCTAACTACAAAAATTATTATGCTAGTAAATCGACCACATTGTTGGACTCTCAGCGCACTGCTTTTTCAAGTTCTGTTCCCAAAACAATACTATGCAAGTTCAGTTATGAAATCTGGTGAGAAAAAAAAGGTTTACATACAATTTCCTGGAAATAGAAGAGAATGCTTTTGATTACTAAGAGTAGATATTGAGCATATTGGTGGAGAGTTGATCCTTATGGAAAACTGTTATTTTACAGAGATAGGAAGGATGCAGCAGAAAGGGCAGTTCTTAGGTAGGTGTGATGCTCTAAGCACTATTGCCCTAGGCAAACTGAGTCCCTAGATTAGTTGCACTATGAAGAACACAGACACATGGGGAAAAGTTAGGCAAGGCAAAGTGAGTTTTTCAAGTTTGAAATACATGAGCTCTGGTTCTCTTGGAGGAATGTTTGATCTCTGACCTATTTTATAACACTTGCTGCCTGTAGGTGGCCCTAAGGTTAATTGTGGCTAGAAGGGATCCTGTTGCTTCTGTGAATCCCTCCTGGAATAGAGGACAAAACTAAAGATGCTGGAAATAATTCACGTATCTGGTAACGCTATTCTGCTTTTCAATTAGAACATTCTAGTGTGTTCTACATATGCCATAGTTTAGACTTCCTTGGTTAGACATCAGTTGGGGAGGAGTGGCGTGGAAGGAGGGGGGAGATGAATGGGCATTGAATCTGATCAAAGTGCATTGTATGCATGTATATGATTTTTAAGGAATCAATAAAAATATTGCACTTGAAAAAAAGAGTTATTTTCAGGAGCTGAAGCTGTTTGCAGCTCCGCAGGACAAACAATAATAAGTACCAAACAGTACCCCCAGAGCTTTCAGGGACTAAGCCACCAACGAAAGAGTGCACATGGAGGCTGCCATGGCTCCAACTACATATGTAGCAGAAGATAACCATTTCAGACATCAATGAAAGGAGAGGCTGTTGGTGTTGTGAAGGCTTGATTCCCCAGAATAGGGGAATGCAAGTCAGGAAATTGGGGGGGTGGTTTGAGCAGGAGGAGGGGATGGGATAGGGGATAACGTGGAAAGGGTTTAACATTTGAAATGTAAACAAAGAAAATATCTACTAAAAAGAAAAAAATCTGATATTATCCACAAACATTTTATTTAACAGCAAGGTGTTAGAATTAGAAGAACCAGAGTTAATATTTGCCATTTGTTATTGGCTTGATATCTGATTGGAAAAATGTTTTGTGTGAAAATGAACATTTATATGTCACACTCACAAGTCACTATTATCACATATTTCTGTGATGCTACCAAGGAGAGGTAAATTAAAGTACCTGTAAGAATCTTATCTGTTGTCTCCTGAATTTTTAATCTTAGCCATTCTGACTGGTGTAAGATGAAATCTCAGGGTTGTTTTGATTTGCATTTCCCTAATGACTAATGAAGTTGAGCATTTTTTAAGATGCTTCTCCGCCATCCGAAGTTCTTCAGGTGAGAATTCTTTGTTTAACTCTGTACCCCATTTTTAATAGGGTTGTTTGGTTTTCTGGAGTGGGGGGCTAGAAAAGGGGAAATCATTTGAAATGTAAATAAATTATATCGAATAAAAAAAATTAAAAAAGAATGACACAGTGAACCAAGGTACCTCCAAGAAAAAAAAAAAAGAATCTTATCTGTAACAGAAAATTGAGCTGTTCTCCAAATAACTCAACTATTTAGTATAGAATGGTTCAGATAAGTATGAAGTCCTTAAGGTTGCAATGTAGCCAGGTCAGCTGAAGGCTGTCTTGAGATAATTTCATTTCTTATTCAAACCATATTTATTATGTCATACTCTTGTGCTTAGCACAACCTTAGGGATAATTCTCTAGTCACCATATAGTGCATCCATCACAGATTCTCAGTATAAATATATTCACATAGGAAAGTTTTTAATATAGAATCTCTTAAATTTAACTGATTCTCAAGTAAGCTGTGTTCTCTCTCCTCTGCTGCCTTCTGCCCTTGTATTTCTTTCCTTACACTTACCCTTTCTCTCCACGTAACTCTCCTCACAAACATATTCATCAAGTATGCAAAGATTTTGCAATTACAACTCTATAGATATCTAAGACTGTCCCATGTTCTTCCTAACAGAATACATTTGTTAAAATACAGGGAGGAAATTGCCAGGCACCCAGATGTGAGTGATCTACTGAGAATGTCTTCCCTCAAAAGAGGTCATTTGCACATATTTGTGTAAAACTAATACTTCAACTATTTAGAGGGAAATACAAAATTTATTTCCTGTTATAGTTTCCTATTGCTTTTGAAAGACTCTATTTTCCATGAACATGTTTTCTTTATTCTTGGGGATGCTATAAATACATACAAGGAAATATAATCATATCCACCTTCCTGCCCCAACCCCCACTACATGCACTACAAGACAAATCATCTTGGAAGACAGGAAGTGGAAAGGACATAAGCGCTTAAGGAGACTATGTAGCTCTGGGAAATGCTATCTTCTGAACATGCAGCGTTATTGCTCTCATAAACTCATAGGAGTTGCTTTCAAATCACTCAGCCCAAGAGCCTGTGCCTACAGACACATGGTATAAGAGGACCCCTTAACCTAAGGGGGAGAGCCTTATTGCAATCTGTTTTCAGAGGTACCCTGTACCCTGAACATCCTCACACGAGAAGCAAAAAATCACCCAAATACTTGAGAATGATTTGAACCACCATAAATATAGAGAATATCATAAATCATGCCATATAAATTCAAGTGGCTAAAAAGCAAGGACAATCACTGTTACAAATCATTAAAAAGCTGGCCATTCATATGCTCAGTAGCTATGGTGACTTTTAGTAATTTCTTCAGTTCAGTCTGCTGCATTCTCAAAGTGACAAACCATGTATTGTACATAAAAGGTTGGAAAGCCATTTTTACACCTTGGATAGTGAGATCCCCAGGCTTGTAGGCAGAATGGATTCTTAGTAGAGACCATGATTTCAATCCCTAGGATACACTTGTGCTAATCTTGCATATTAGCCTTTTAATTTCAGAGTTTTCCATTTCCCAACACCTTATTACTTTACTATTCAGACATCTGTAATATGCAGTTCAAGCAGGTGCTCTGGTTTGGAGCCTTCAGAGATTCATGATATAGGGTTTGCTCCCCAGCCTGTGATAGTATTAGGAAGAGGTGAACTTTTATGAAGTGGGACCAAGTCAAAATCTACCAGTCCTGAGGGTCTTGGAATGTGGATTTTAAAGGAGAGAATAGCCTTGGCCTTAGCACTATCCATTAGGAGTTTCAAATTGAATGAGGAAAAAGGCCTTGGTTATTAAATTAAGTTCTACCGATTACAATGTGGCTAAGAATTTTGGATGCAGTAAGTCCATGACTGAGACTCTGTTGGATGCTGAACTTAAAGGTGACAGCCACTATCATTTGGACAAGGAAAGTAAATGCAGTAAAACACTCTGAACAATTTGGTTATTGGTTGTCTTTTGACAAATTTTCTGAGCAGAGAGAAGGGTATAAATATTTGGAACATACAGTTTTGACAGAAAGGAGCACATTAAAGGTGCTCTAAAATAAGGTTCAGTGGCTAACACGAGTCACCCTTCCATTACATTTATAAATCATGGAAATACTTAAAAATGTTATTGATATTGCATAGACCACCAATGAGAAGGTGTCATTGTGACAGAATACTGATGTAGAAATGTCAGTATCCTCACATTATTCAGTGCTGTGTACACCAGACCTACATATAAAGGGCTATTAGTATATGCATTTTTACTCTTCTGTCAAAAGTTTTGGACAATCGACAGAACCTAGAATATCTTGGGAAATGAGTATCAGCAAGGGATTTATAGAAAGGGTGGGATTATGAGCATAAATAGGAAAATTGTCTTAATCATGTTAATTCAGGAAGATGCAAGTTTACAAGTTGGCAGCATTCTTGGGGCAGGACCTGGATTAAATACAAGTAGGATACATGAGCTGAGCAGTAAGCATGAGTGCATTCAATGTTTCCAGCTCTGCACAATGGGAATGATGTGACTAGATCTCCCTAGCTCCTGATTCTTCTGCTTATGTTATGGTCTATGCAATATTCTAGAATGCTGTGGGCTGTGACTTGAACCTGTGAGTTAAAAGTCACATTTCCCTTGTTACTTTTGATTAGGTTATTTGGTCATAGCTATATTATCAAAACATGGCTATGTAACTGGACTATTATTTTCAAAACATTTCAGGAATATTATCAATTTCATTACTTTCCATTGCTACCACTTTCATACAGCCAGAGGCTCTAGAGGCCCTAAAAAAATAAAATGTTAAATGTTAAAGCAGTGAAGTTTATTGTGTATAAGGAATGTAAAAGCTAAGGCCTTAGACTAGGAAATACTTTCTTATCTAATTATCATTATGTTGTTTTAATTGGAAGTTATACAATTGTCAAATATAAAATTTGAATAAATGTCAATGGAATCCCACACCTGTACTGTAAACTTCAGCTATCTGAGTATAATTTGGTTTATCATGAGCAATTAGGAACCTTTTTTTTTTTTCTCGTTCCTTATCCTATTAACCTTTCCCAGGAATTTTTTAATCCCCAGTGTGTACTGGCTTGATATTAAAATTCTCATGGCTTTACTCTTATAACCATTTAATTTAAGTTTTAGCTTGTATGGTGCCATTAAATCTACTGTAACACAATGGACCATGTCTACCTATGTGAGGTACAATCATGCACAGAGCATCAACTCTTAATTCAAGTCCAAGAAAATCTTTTACCTGAAATATTTAAATAGTTCAGACTAAGTGTTTTCTCTGTTTTAATTATAGGAATTTCTTTAGTACTCTAGTGCAACTTAAGTAAAACAGGCTGAGCCCATTTGAATGAGTTAATTCATCTACATAACAAGAAATATGTTTAAAGAACTTGAAGAAAAAAGCAAGCAACTTATTATTTGGAGGAAAATCTATACTGAGATCCTGCTGTGTTCCTATCTTTAAACCAATTAGTAAATCAGATAATGTGAAGGAAATTTGCAGAATTCGGGACTTAAAATGATAAAGATTGAAAGGATCATCTATAACTCTGGAATTCTAAACTGTAATCCTCCAATGCCAAGTTCCTGGCTCACAAGACTACTTTCAAAATGAATGTTAAAATATTTCAAGAAATGAGGTCCTTTAAGATGATGAGGCCCTTACTGCCATTGTCTGGATACTGACACTCAATACTTGCCCCTTTTCCAGGTCAGAGAGTGGTCTGATTCTTTCTATTGCATTATCACTTACTACTTACCCATGAAGTGGCAAGATGGTATAATGGATACCAAACAGTATCAGTGTCTAGAATAGGATGACTTATTCCATGATTAAATAATCAGGCACAATTGATATGAAAATGCCATTGAAACATAAGTTAATTGTTCTCTCCTTTCACTCTACATGGGTCGTCTAAATCATAGCTACCACAAACAGCACCCATATCCCTATGGTTCATCTATCTAACACATTTCTTATAGATGCACTGAACAATGTATTGACACTTTCTGACTATGCTATCATGAGGCCAGCTTAAGGGGTAACATTGAATTTATATATATTTCTACTCTCAAGATTTATAAATCCAACCTTCTGGTCTCCATTTGCACCTAGGAGCTAAGGCTGTTCCACAGCCATTTGCATACCAATCCAGCCAGGAGAGAGTTTGTCTCCCAAGAGTGCTCTCATTCCTAAACTCAGAGCTGAGATGACCACTTTTATTCCAATAACTGTCCAAAGTGTGGCCTACCAGGAACACACAGTGCACTGGCACATTGGAACAGCTGAGACAGGATCTTTCCAGTCTTCTTCTGTACTCCGGAGCCAAGGCTGTCCCACAGTTCTGCATAACCAAACATTGCTGAGGAGAAAGAGCTGGTCCCCTCAGAAGTGCTGACACATCTAATATCACAGGCTTACAGGCCCACAGGAGGGACAACCTCCAGTCAGAGACAGCAAGAACAACTAACACCAGAAATAACCAGATGGCATGGGGCAAGAACAAGAAACTTACCAACTTAACAACCTTACCAGGCTACTTGGCATCATCAGAACCCAGTTCACCCACCACAGCAAGTCCTGGAAAGCAGAACACTTTTGAAAAAGCAAGATTTGGATTTAAAATGACATTTTAGGATACTGATAGAGGACTTTAAGAAGGACATAAATAACTCCCTTAAAGAAATATAGGAGAACACAGGTAAACAGGTAGAAGCCCTTAAAGAGGAAACACAATAATCCCTTGAAGAATTACAGGAAAATACAAACAAAAAAAAGTGAAGGAATTGAACAAAACCATCCAGGATCTAAAAATGGAAGTAGAAACAATAAAGAAATCATAAAAAGAGACAACCATAGAGATAAAAAAAAAACTAGGGAAAAGACGAAGAATCATAGATGCAAGCATCACCAACAGAATACAAAAGATAGAAAGAAGAGAGAATCTCGGGTACAGAAGATACCATAGAAAACATTGACACAACAAAGAAATTGTGAATTGTAAAAAGGACCTAACTCAAAATATCCAGGAAATCCAGGACACAATGAGAAGACCATACCTAAGGATAATAGATATAGAAAAGAGCAAAGATTCCCATTAAAGTGACAGTACATATCTTCAATTAAATTATAGAAGAAAACTTCCCTAACCTAAATAAATAGATGTCCACGAACATACTAGAAGCCTACAGAACTCTAAACAGATTGGGTCAGAAAAGAAATTCCTCCTGTCATAAAATATTCAAAACACCAAATGCACAAAACAAAGAAAAATATTAAAAGCAGTAAGGGAAAAATGTCAAGTAACAAATAAAAACATACCTATCAGAATTACACCAGACTTCTCAGCAGAGACTATAAAAGTAAGAAGATTCTGGACAGATGTCAAATGGATCCTAAGAGAGCAAAAATGCCAGCTCAGGCTTCTTTACCCAGCAAAACTCTCAATTAACATAGATGGAGAAACCTAGATAATCCATGACAAAACTAATTTATACAATATCTTTCCAAGAACCCAGCCCATCAAAAGATAATAATGGAAAACTTCAACACAAGGAGGGAAACTACACCCTACAGAATGCATGAAAATAATCTTCTTTTAACAAACCAAAATGAAGATAGTCACATAAACATAATTCTACCTCTATAACAGGAAACAACAATCACTTTTCCTTAATATTTCTTAATATCAATGGACTCAATTCTCAAATAAAAAGACATAGATTAACAGACTGGGTAAGGAAACAGAACCCAACATTTTGCTGCATATAGGAAATGCACCTCAGTGACAAAGACAGACACTATTTTAGAGTAAAGTGCTGGAAAAAAGACTTCCTGGCAAATGGTCCCAAGAAATACACTAAAATAGCCATTCTAATATTAAATAAAATTGACCTTCAACCAAAAGTTATCAAGAAAAAAAGAAAGGACACTTCATACACATCAAAGGAAAAATCTGCCATGATGAACTCTCAATTCTGTACATCAATGCTCCAAATTCAAGGGCACCCACCTTTCTAAAAGAAACATTACTTAAACTCAAAGCACACATTGCACCTCACACAATAATAATGGGACACATCAACATCACATTCTGATCAATGGAAACAGAAACTAAACAGAGGCACATTGAAACTAAAAGAATTTATGAACCAAATGAATTTAACAGATATCTATAGAACATTTTATCCTAAAACAAAACAATATACATCCTTCCAAGCACATCATATTACCTTCTCCAAAATTGATCATATAATTGCTCACAAAACAGGCATCAACAGATACTAATCCCATGCATCCTATCAGATCATCATGGACTAAAGCTGGTCTTCAATAACAAAATTAACAACAACAACAACAAAATAGAAAGCCCACATACTCATGAAAGCAGAATACCACCCTACTCGATGATAACTTTGTCAAGGAAGAAATAAAGAAATTAAAGACTTTTTATAAGTCAATGAAAATGAAGGCACAACATACCCAAACCTATGAGACACAATGAAATCAGTGTTAAGAGAAAAACTCATAGCTATGAATTTTCCAAAATGAAATTGGAGATCTCTTGAACAAAAAGAAGCAAATACACACAAGACAAGTAGATGGCAAGAAATAACCAAAAACCAAATAACCAAATTTCATGGCTGAAATTAACCAATATAACCCAATGAACTATGCAAAGAATCAACAAAACCAGGAGCTGGTTCTTTGAGAAAATCTTCAAGATAGATAAACCCTTAGCCAGACTAATCAGAGGGCACAGAAAAAATATTCAAATTAACAAAATCAGAAATTAAAAGGGAGACATGACAACAGAAACATAGGAAATCCAAAAAAATCATCAGATCCTGCTACAAAAGCCTATAATCAACAAAACTGGAAAATCTGGATGGAATGGACGATTTTCTAGACAGATACCAGGTACCAAATTTAAATAAGGATCAAATAAGCAATCTAAATAGCCCAATAATGCCTAAAGAAATAGAAGCAGTCACTAAAAGTCTCCCAACCAAGAAAAGCCCAGTATCAGTTGGATCTGGTGCAGAATTCTATCAGACCTTTAAAGATGACCTAATACCAATACCCTCAAACTATTCCACACATAAAAAAAAAAAACCAAAAAAACCCAGAAGAAACACTATGCAATTCATTCTATGAAGCCACAATAACTCTGATACCTAAACCACACAAAGACCCAAAAAAGAAAGAGAACGTCAGACCAATCTCCCTTATAAATATTGAACCAAAAATACTCAATAAAATTCTCACAAAATGAATCCACAAACACATCAAAATGATCATCCATCATGACCAAGTAGGTTTCATCCCAAGGATGCAGGGATGGTTCAATATAAGGAAATCCATCAATGTAATCCACTACATAAACAAACTCAAAGAAAGAAACCACAATGTCTTTTCATTAGATGCTAAAAAAGCAATTGACAAAATCCAACACCCCTTCATGATAAAAGTCTTGGAACGATTAGGAATTCAAGGCCCATACCTAAACATAGTAAAAGCAATATACAGCAAACCAGTAGCCAACATCAAACTAAAAAACAGAAACTTGAAACAATTCCACTAAAATCAGGGACCAGACAAGGCTGCCCACTCTGTCACTTCCTATTCAGTAAAGATGTAGCTAGAGAAATTAGACAACAAAAGGAGGTCAAAGGGATACGAATTGGAAAGGAAGAAGTCAAATTATCACTATTTGCAGCTGATATGACAGTATACTTAAGTAAACCCAAAAATTCCACCAGAGGAATCCTAACCCTAATAAACAACTTCAGCAAAGTGGCTGGATATAAAATTAAGTCAAACAAATCAGTAGCCTTCCTATACTCAACACATAAAAAGGCTGAGAAAGAAATGAGGGATGTAACACCATTCCCAATAGTTAATAATAATAATAATAATAAATAATACATTGGTGTGACTCTAACCAAACAAGTGAAATATTTGCATGACAAAACTTTAAGTTTCTGAAGAAAGAAATCAAAGAAGATTTCAGAAGATGGAAAGGTCTCCCATGCCCATGGACTAGAAGGACTAATACAGTGAAAATGGCCATCTTGCCAAAAGCAATCTACAGACTCAATGCAATCCCCATCAAAATTCCAACTTGATTATTCATAGAGTTGGAAAGATCAATTTCTAAATTCATCTGAAATAACAAAAAACCCAGGACAGCAAAAATTATTTTCAAAAATAAAAAATTTTGGGGCAATAATCATCCCTCACCTCAAGCTCTATTACAGAGCAATCATGATAAAAAAATGCATGGTATTGGTACAGTGACAGGTAGGTATATCAATGGGACAGAATTGGAGACCCCGAAATGAATCAACACACCTATGATCACTTGATCTTTGACAAAGGAGCTAAAACTATCCTGTGGAAAAAAGACAGCATTTCCAACGAATGGTTCTGGTTCAACTGGAGGTCATCATGTAGAAGAAGACAAATCATTCCATTCTTCCTCCTTTTACAAAGCTCAAATCCAAGTGGATCAATGACCTCCACATAAAACCATATACATTGAAACTAATAGAAAAGAAAGTAGGGAAGAACCTTGAACACATGGGCACAGGAGAAAATTTCACAACACCAATGGCTTAAGCACTAAGATTAAGAATTGACAAATAATATCTCATAAAATTGCAAAGCTTCTGTAAGGCAAAGGACATTGTCAATAGGACAAAATGACAATCAACAGATGGGGCAAAGATCTTTATATATCCTACATCCATAGAGGGCAAATATCCAATATATATACTAAGAACTCAAGGAGTTAGTCTTCAAAAAACAAAATAACCCTATTAAAAATGGGGTACAGTGTTCCTCTTTCTCCACATCCTTGCCAACACCTGCTGTCTCCTGAGTTTTTGACCTTAGCCATTCTGACTGGTATAAGGTGAAATCTCAGGGTTGTTTTGATTTGCATTTCCCTAATGACTAATGATGTTGAGCACTTCTTAAGGTGACTCTCGGCCATCCGAATTTCTTCAGGTGAAAATTCTTTGTTTACATCTGTACCACATTTTTAATAGGGTTATTTGGTTCCCTGTGGTCTAACTTCTTGAGTTCTTTGTATATATTGGATATTAGCCCTCTATCAGATGTAGGGTTGGTGAATATCCTTTCCCAATTTGATGGTTGTCATTTTGTCCTTTTAACATTGTCCATTGCCTTACAGAAACTTTGTAATTTTATGAGGTCCCATTTGCTGGTGGGGCTGTACAACCACTTTGGAAATCAGTCTGGCGGTTCCTCAGAAAACTGGACATGACACTTTCAGAGGACCCTGCTATACCTCTCCCGGGCATATACCCAAAGGATTCCCTGGGATGCAATAAAGACACATGCTCCATTGTATTCATAGCCCTGTTATTTATAATAGCCAGAAGCTGGAAAGAACCCAGATGTCCCTCAAAGGAGGAATGGATACAGAAATTGTGGTATATTTACACAATGGAATACTACTCAGCAATTAGAAACAATGAATTCACATAATTTTTAGGCAAATGGTTTGATCTGGAAAATATCCTAAGTGAAGTAACCCAATCACAAAAGACTACACATGGAATGCAATCTCTGATAAGTGGATATTAATTAGCCCAGAAGCTCTGAATATCCAAGGCACAAATTGCATAACAAATGACTCCCATGAAGAAGTATGGAGAGGGTCCTGATCCTGGAAAGGATTGATGTAGCATTGGAGGGGAATATAAGGATGGAGAAAAAGGAGGGAGGTGATTGGAGAATGGATGGAGAGAAGAAGGTTTATGGGACATATGGGGAGGGGGGATCTGGGAAAGGGGAAATCATTTGGAATGTAAACAAAGAACATAGAAAATAAAAATATTAAAAAAAGAAAAAAATGGGGTACAGTGCTACCCAAAAAATTCTCAATTGAAGAATACCGAATGGCTGAGAAGCACCCAAAGAAATGTTTAACATCCTTAGTCATCAGGAAAATGCAAATCAAAACAACCTTGAGATTCCACCTCATATCAGTCAGAATGGCTAAGATCAAAAAACTCATGTGAAAGGAGATGCTGCTGAGGATGTGTAGAAAGAGGAACAGTCCTTCACTTTTGGTGGGATTGCAAGCTGGTACAACCACTCTGGAAATCAGTCTGATGGTTCCTTAGAAAATTGGACATTGTATTACCTGAGGGCCCAGATACACCACTCCTCAGCATATATCCAAAAGATGCTCCAACATATAATAAGGTCACATATAACATGTTCCACTATATTCATAGCAGCCTTACTTATAATAGTCAGAAGCTGGAAACAACCCAGATTTCCTCCAACAGAGGAATGGATACAAAAAAATGTGGTACATTTACACAAAGAAATACTACTCAGTTATTGAAAACAATGTATTCATGAAATTCTTTCGCAAATGGATGGAATTAGAAAACATCATCCTGAGTATTATAAACCAATCACAAAATAACACACATGTTATCCAATTATTGATAAGTGGATATTAGCCTAAAAGCTTGGAATACCCAAGATACAATTCACAGACCACATGAAGATCAAGAAGAAGGAGGACCAAAGCGTGGAAATTTCGGTCCTTCTTAGAAGAAAGAAGAAAATACCTATGGGAGGAGGTACAAACTGTGGAACAGAGACTGAAGGGAAGGCGATCCAGAGACTGCCCCATCTGGCAATCCATCCCATATACAGTTACCAAACACAGACGCTATTGTGGATGCCAAGAAGTGCTTGCTGACATGAGCCTGAGAGGCTCTGAGAGATCCTGACAAATATAGAGGCAGATGCTTGCAGCTAACCTTTGGACTCAGCACAGGATCTCCAATGGAAGAGTTATAGAAAGGACTGAAGGAGCTGTAGCGGTTTGTGGCCCCAGAGGAGGAACAATATAATATCAAACCAACCAACACCTCCAGAGCTCCCAGGGACCAAATCACCAACCAAAGAGGAAATGTGGAATGACCAATGGCTCCAGCTGCTTATGTAGCAGAGGTTGGCCTTGTGGAACATTAATAGGAGGAGAGGACCTTTGTCCTATGAAGGCTTGATGCCCTAGTGTAAGGGATGCCAGGCCATGGAAGTGGGAGTGTGTGGGTGGGTGGGTAGGGGAACACCCTCATAGAAGCATGTGGAGGAGGGAGTGCATAGGTGGTTTCAGAGGGTAAACCAGGAAAGGGGATAACATTTGAAATGTAAATAAAGAAAACATCTAATAAAAGTTTCAAAGAATTATAAATCCAGAAATTATTTTAATTAACTAATATATTGTATATATATTCAATGCTAGATGATTTATTTACCATTTACAGGTACATATACATTAGCATTGTTTATGTAGGCACATGTAATTTTCTCAGCATAGCTTTTCACCTTATGTTGAGAGCCTACCTTAATAAAGTCCCTATTATGTGTCAGGCAGTCAGTATACACACTCTAGATCTAATAGTGCTGTGTAGCTCTATAGGAGGTTAATATCTATAATTTACAGACAGGTAGTTTGATGAAAGGAGAGTATTATTTACCTCAGGCACTACAACTAAAAGGCAGAGCAGCAGCAGGGGATGGAACATAGGTAGCTTAGTTTGTAATATACATTGATTTGATACTTTATATAGCTAACCTTAAACTTCAATTTATTATGAGGCCATGCCCCATTTATTTCTTTTGTATAAAATTTAATTCCTAAATGAATTATTTTATAATCTATCTATCTATCTATTTATCTTCCCTCAAATATTACATCCTGACCACTGTTTCCTCTCCATCACTCCTCCCAATCCCTTTCCCCACCTCCTCTCTTCATGAGACCACACCTTCTCCATCTACCTTCAGAAAAGAGAGGCTTCCCAGGTTTGTCAACTGAACACAGCATAACAAGCATGTTACAGTAGGACTAGGCATATCCTCTCATATCAATGCTGAATGAGGCTTCCCAAGAGAGGCAAAGGGGCTCTAAGAGTAGACAAAGGGTCAGAGATACCCCAACTCTCACAGTTGGGAGTTCAACAAGAAAAATTGCATTCATATTTTTATATATGTGTGTATGTATGTATGTGGTTGTGTACACTTCTGTGTGTGCAGTTCCTCACATAGGCCAGAAGAGGGTATTTTATTCTGCAGGACTGGAGATACGGGTGACTGTGAGTCACTTCAATGTGAGTGTGGGGAACTGAACTCAGTAAGACTAGAGCTTCAGGTGCTCACCTTTCAGGCTTAGATTCTTTTTTTCTCCTAGCTCAAACTTTGCCAGGTTGTTTTAGTGAAGTTTAAGGCCACCCTGGTTCTGAGAAACAACTGTGGAGAAGGCATTGTTAATTTATTCTTCCTTGTCTGTGGTTTGGAATTTCCAAGGTATTACTCTACATGGGTAGAGCACTGTCTGTATGGATGCTGTTATGAATGGAACTTTGTATTGTGTGTTCATGATGTTTCATCACCGAGACAATATAATAGATGTACATTGTACATAAATGAGGGAAAGTTTATTTTGGCTCTCATGTTAGAGTTTTCATTTTCCCAGTGACCACTGGTCTTTCTTTCTGGGCCTGTGATGAGGCATAGCTTCATTACAAAGATGGCATAGAGGGGTGGAGACTCCTAAGTGTCTGTGGTGGGAAAGAATGTGTGTGTGTGTGTGTGTGTGTGTGTGAGAGAGAGAGAGAGAGAGAGAGAGAGAGAGAGAGAGAGAGAGAGAGAGAGAGACATAGAGAAGAGACAGAGACAGGCTATGTCTTTTGAGGTATTCCCTGAATAATCTACTTCCTATAGCTGTTGGTGTCTTCTGGTTTGTTCTCAATAATAACTGAATAATTTTTAAGATGGAAGCATTTAATTTTTCTCTTATCCCAGTATGGGTGTGACTGTAATCATAATCAGATGGTTCACTATGGTCATACTCAGCTGTGTGCATTCCAATCAGAATGTCAATAGTTTTGATGTGGGTATTGGTTTGCAGGTTCATACTCAGTGATGCTGCCCTGGTGGTGGAGTAGATAGTATTTTCTAGGCGATGGCTTACTAGGACTTGCAGAAAACACGCACAAAAATAAGAATAGGGTAAGAGGGAAGGTTATGCTGAAGGAGAGTATAGGGGCCTTCCCCATTGATAAAATAAGATGAATTAATTTCATCTTAGTTTATCTCTCAAGACTTTCAGAATTTTAATCAATAAACAGAGACTGAGGTACACATCAGTAGTAGTGCAGCTAACTATAGAGTGTGATGTTCTGGGTTGAATCCTCAGAACTAGTCCGTATGTAAACAACTGAATATAGTAATATATACTCATAAAGCAAGACACTTACCACTACTGTAGGTGCACCAAAGAACTTATATACAGCACCTCTCATTAAAGTTCCATGTATTTGTACATTTCTTAGCTAGGAAAAGTTTTCAATACACTTACACAGTTGAACAAACGATAATAGACTCCTGTTATAACCCTGTTTAATGAACAATCAGCATTCCGCCAATTTCATTTGGTCTATACGTCTCTCTAGCCCCAAATTTCACTTCATTATTCTATGTAAATTGAAATACATCACGTTTTAAAGGTTCATGTATCCATCTCACCCATATTTAGGATCATGAAAAATTCTAAGATGTTGTCCAGTCTAAATAATGGAAAATAATTGTAGGCCGGCTTGAAATCCTGGTTTAATTCCCTAGGTCCAATCAAGAAACTTTATGTTTAGACAATACATTAATAAAACTCATTGTTTTCAGTCAATTTTGAATGTTAACTGAGGCTGTCAGAAGTAACAATCTTCTTTATGTGGTGTGTTGCTGAGTCGGCTTAAACAACCCCTACTTCTCAAATGCAATGTAATTATAAGACATGATTACTGCTGATTACCATCAATCAGTGAAGTCTTAAGTGTAATTTATATTGCCGCAGCTGTGTTAGATTAAATCATCACAGAATATACAAATCCTACCAGATACATGGAATTATTTGAACAAACCCAAATACCGTAAACTCATAACACTACAAATGTACACCTTGCCGATTTATCCATTGTCTAAGACATTGGGTCTGAGTTCTCACAAAGAAACCTTCACCTGGCAAACTGGTAGAAGTTGGGTCTAGCTTTGAAAGAAAAACACACACACACACTTCTTTCACTGGGCTTGGCATAACTACTAGTGACTCCTAATCTTTAATAATATGTTTTTGTGTAGAACACAATGTGATGGGTAGTACGCTTGAAAAGAAGAGTGTTACAACTGTTAAATATGTCCAAAATTGATAATGGACAGAAGTTTTTGACTTTTCATTTTTAATTCCATAAAGAGAAAATTTCAGACCTGCCAAACATGTATGTATCTATGGACACCCGGTGGTTCAACTGTATCGTCAGTCCTTGATCAGTCAATCACATATGACATGGGAGTGGTAGAAAACAAGAACTTGGCTTACGGGACTTTCGGGGAGTGGGGGGGCTAGAAAAGGGGAAATCATTTGAAATGTAAATAAAAATATATCGAATAAAAAAAATTAAAAAAAAAAGAAAACAAGAACTTATATTTGGACACTGTGATGGTCAGATTTCTGTCAGTATAGCTAGTATGTGGGAGAATCAGACTATAAGGAAATTGGTTTTTTTAATCATAGTTTTGGGGCCTTTGGTCCATAAGGACTTGACTTTACTACTTTTGGGCTGTCACAATATTGTGCCTCATAGCTTACAGCAGTACAATATAAGCATGCTTACTTGTGGAGAAGGATGGAGCAAAAGAGAGAAATGGGGGGGAAGGGGGGGCTGGGTTCCAGTTCTCTTCAAAGAGACTCACTAGAAACTCCAAAGCCCTCCACCATGTGGCAGTTTTGAATGGAAGCATTCACAACAGCAGCCTTTTTTACTTGGGTCATGCGGAAGCACGTAAACATAGCCACTTGCACACACTGGATATACCTACCAGACAATTGACAGTCATTTACCCAGGCTGAGCACCAAGTGGGGCAAGTCTGTATCTATCCTAATGCTTGTTTATATCACAATTTCCTTTTCATTTAATCATAAAGTTAAATTTTGAGTACAAATTAAAGTACTGTCTTCTTGTTGTTATTGCTATTGTTGTTGTTGCTTATTTTAATTTAGAGGTGTGGGAATCAAAAGACAAAATTAGTAGATATTCTTTGAAATCAGTGAAAACATGGCCTCAATGCCTTCTGGAATGACATACTAATAAAATTAATTTAATTGTGGATGTAACAAATAGAATATAGTTATAATTCAACAGATTTCTTTTATCTTCATACTCTGTCTTTTATGGATAATATAATTAACCCAAATCTAGCCATTTTAAAATCTGTCTCTGGAAGGGATTGTTATGCAGGCAGCAATAATAGAATGACCTCTGAGGATGAAGAATGGTTCTGTAGCTAAGAGAAACAGATGCTGGGTTGAAATGCAAGTTACCAAGTAAGAAAACACATTTTAATGCCTTAAAATCTAAAAAAAATATGCATTCAAATTTTGAAGTTAAAATGTTGTACTATTTTATACCAACTCACAAAAGCATGATAAACTTATAAAAGTACTCAGCCATTTTTTTCTTTTAAATTTTTGCAATTGAATACTTAACTTCCATTGAAAAAATGGTCAGAGGCTCTGCCATGAAGAATCTACAGCAGCCACATCCCTCTTCATCGTTATCTGCTCCTGCTGCATATTTAAGATGTTTGCGAGCTTGTCTTATAGTTGTTTTGTATTTCAAAATGAAAATGCTTTCCCTCCTGGACTAATAAAGTGTAAATTTTTGTGAACATGTAATGAAACCTCAAAAAGAATATGGATATTGATTTTAGGTGCTGATTGCATTTTGAAAACCAGAAAAGAAACCTCACCAACCTACAAGACAGAAATTCTTATTTAAAATCTAACTTATAAACTATTGATATACCCCTAGGCAAACACAAGGATTCTATGGAATGAGGGAAATTAGTGAGAGCTACACACATGTAGTTAACACAGAATCCATGGAGGCCACCTGTCAGTAGATATTAAAAAATCACCTGTATCTTCATAAATATGTGATCTTTGCAGACTTTACAGACCACTATGTTCTTTACTTAAAATGTATAAAATTATCCAACTCAGTTTAGACTATTACGCTGAACTGTACATAACTCATCACAAGTTTCTTTGCCTGAACTTTTCCTTCAAAATGTGGGAACATAAAAGTTCAATTTAGTGTCTGTTCCTGCATGGAGGTCTCTTAAAGAAACATGAAAATGTAGAGAGAACCGGTTGCAAGAAGTGGATATAGCAAGGCACACTTTTTCCTGGTGAGGTGCTGTGCTGCACAGCATGGACTCTGAGAGTGTGATCATGGTGCAGACAGAGACATAAAATGAACCAGGCATCTTAATGCAAAGCTAGCCCTGAGGGTATTCCACTCCCCTGATCCTCCCTTACATACCATCTCAGGAATGAGTGGGAGGAGTTAGAATATGAAAGAGTAACAATTATGTCCGAGTAGACAATTACACCGAAAGAAGGGGCTGAACTCCCTCCAAGCAGCCAAGCAGTGTTTGGTTGCCACAAAATACAAGCCATTAATTCCCCAGTGGGCACTCCTTGCCTGGTGGTCTGGTATCACAGGTGACTATTTCCTGCTCAGCATCTGCTAGCAATATTGAAGCTTGTCAGAGGAGAAGTTCCCAGCTTGGCCACAGCTTGTTTGGTCTTTATCTTACATCTGATGTCAGTGGAATCTTCTGCAACAAGTTCTTTCCCTATAGATCTGATGGGCAAGAAGAGTCTGTATTTTTTGAGGGATTCCAGGTGTTTTCTGATCAATGGTTCTCAAAAATGTACCCTACTCCCACAAGGGAAGGGAAGACTGTAGGAGCCAGAGGGGCATCAAGAGAGTGCGGCCTATCACCTAAGCAAAGGTCATATGAGCTCACCGAGACTGAGGCAGCAAGAACAAGGTCTGCAGGGTCTGCAGAAGGTCCTGTGTACTTGTTGTATCCATCAGCTTTGTGTTTTTGTAGGACTCCTAAAAATGGGAGCAGGCATTCCACTGAATCTTTGGTCTGCTCTTGACACACTTCTCGTCCTATTGGGTTGCCTTATCTAGCCGCAATATGAGGGATTTTGCTTTGTTTTACTGTATCTTGATTTGTAATTTTGTCCTGTTTGGTTGTGCTCTCTTGGAAGCCTACATTTTTCTGAAGAGTGATAGAATGGGAAGTGAATCTATGGAAGATAGAAAGAGATGGACAATCTGTGAGGAGTAGAAGGAGGGGAAACTATGATCTGGAAGTATTTTATGGGAGAAGAATCTACTCTCAATATACTTTTAAAATATAAAAGGGTTGGAAGAGAATCCGAAGAATACATTATATAGATACAAGAAATTAGCCTACCTAATCAATCAATCAATCAATCAATAATCAGAAAAAGGAGAAGGAGGAAGAGAAGGAGGAGGAAGAGAAGGAGAGAAGGAGGGGAAGTAGGAGGAGAGTACATCACAGGGCAGTCAGTGTAATGGAGGCATTTTCTCAACCAAAGTTTCCTCATTTGTCAAAAACTAAAACAAATAAAACGTACCCTTGGATATTCTGAGCTGCATTGCTAACCAAACAGAACATCTTCCTTGTAGCTCATTTTTTTCAACTTACATATTTTAATTGGTTTTTAACGCAGGAGTTTTTCATATAGACTTTCAATGTCTTCATTTTGAGTAACCCCACCCGACCCCACCTCTTCTTTTCCACCTCGTCTCCCCTCCTACTCCCATCTCTGTGTAAACAACCCCACCTCGAATATTCTTACTCTTTACTTTCATGTCACCTGTTTACACAAGCTCTTCTCCAAAGGCACCCCACCAACGACCCTTTTCTAGTTTTCTAGCCCCTAATATACTCCAAATTAAACAAACAATTAATAGTGTAAAGCAGGCAAAAACCCATGACTGGGAGTATCATAGACCCAAGGGCAACATACAACTATTGTTTAGGTAAACAGGCATGCCATTGTATTTATTACCTTTTAAACATTTATTTCTATCAATATATGAATGCTACCCTCAGACCTATTTAGAGAATCTTTTTCGGGGGTTGGGGGTAATCAATGGAGATAAATGGATAATTTAAAAAAGAGCTATCTGTTAAAGGTGCTAGACAGTTCCAGGGCTCTGCCCGAAACAGTACATAATACCCCGTCCTTCTAAGGTTCACAGGACATTGCAGAAGGGAAAGGAAAATATAAGTGCTACAGTGGGGAAAAGGAAAAAAATGGTATTACCAGGGCGTAGCAAAGACAATGAAATTATGAATTAACAGCAGATACAGTAGCATGCTCTGGACTTGTACAAGACTGAATCCATATTAGCCAATCGTAGGTGATGTGGAGGCTCATGGGTTCCTACTAGCCCTTGTCACACTATTGGCCACTAAAGGATTTTCAGATATGTACTCACAAGGGATCTCACTAGGCTCAGGGTGATAGGTCAACTCCCATGGTCATAGGCAGCCCTTGTTCGACTGAATGGACCACACAACAAGACAAAGGGGAGCATGAGAAAAGAGACTGGAGGATGAACAGAGGGGAATGCTGACAAGATAGTAAACAAGAGGGAAAGTAAACAAGATAGACATGAGAGGAACCAGAATGCATTGCATAAAGTTATGAAACTGTCAAAAGTGTTTAATAAACAGGGTAAAAACAAATTCTTTAAGAAAATAATATGAAAAAATACATTTAACCAGAGGGAAAATATATATTATTGTGTATAATGTAATTCAGTATTTCTTATGACATGGAGAATAAAAAGCAGAAGTTCATACTGAGAGGCCAAACCTTTTAAGTTCAGACTCCATTTTAGAGAAACTGGCCTAAATTTGAACACAGGTAAACTAACTGGCTATTACCTAGCTTTAGTTTCCACAGCAAAACCTAAGGCTAGCTCCAGTCTCTAGGCTAATCCCCAACAAGACCAGTGTCTCCAGGTTACATCCTCAATAAGACCATTGTCTCCAGGCCATTGCCCCAAAAACCCTGCACCCAAGTTTAGAAGTGCATACCCTACCTAACGACCACCAGTGCACAGGGGAGCAGAAATTAAGTTTACAATAAGGCTCCCAGGACCAGCCAATTATGTGAAAGGCCACAGTAGCTTTCCAATCAGATGACTGCAAATGCACACTCCCTGCTTGCTGCTTATTATAAAGCCTTGCCCTGATAGACATTCAGAGCTCCCTTACCACCAAAACCATCCTGTTTGATGGCAGTGCAGTGTGGAGGCCCAAGCTAGCTCAAATAGAATAAAGACTCTTATGTGAGTTGCTTCAGATTGGCTTCTGTCTGGATTTTTGGGGACCACTAATATTTCCCCAGCACTACAATACCAGTAATGGAAAGTAATGAAACATGTCTTCATGAGTTCTTGAACAAATATGGTATGCTCTGTGAAATTTCATACCCCTGGTATGTACAATTTCCTACATCTAAAGCAATGAATCAATACTATGTTGCAGGAAATATTTGGACAGGGATAGCATGAGGACAAGATGCAACTACTAGCGTCTCCCAGTTTCAGTGGTGGATCCATCAGGTTTCTCCACCAGATTTAGATTTAATATGACTTACAATATTAGGAGTTTAGTTGTTGCATCCAGCAATTGAGTTACTGTTGTTTCTGAACTAAGTTTGTGATGTATTTTCCTTCACGTAGGAGCTCATCTGGATTCAAGAGAGAAAGGTACTGTGACAAAGTGTGGGCTTGCTGATATGCACCAGAAAGGCTGTGAGGGTTTTGAAGAATTAGGCTTGTGTGGGAGCCACCTGCCAGTAGGAACTTAGTGAGCTGGGTGGAGAGATTTTGGAGCTCTGAGTCAGTCTCCACAAGATAAGAACTGGCTGGCAATGAGCATAGTGGAACATATATCCTTATTACATGCTGGGGAATTCTCTGGGTATATGCCCAAGAGTGGTATAGCAGGATCTTTCAGAAGTGACTGGCCCAGTTTTCTGAGAAACTGCCAGACTGATTTCCAGAGTGGTTGTACCAATTTGCAACCCCACCAGCAGTGAAGGAGTGTTCCTCCTTCTCCACATCCTTGCCAACACCTGCTGTCTCCTGAGTTTTTAATCTTAGCCATTCTGACTGGTGTAAGGTAAAATCTCAGGGTTGTTTTGATCTGCATTTCCCTGATGACTAATGAAGTTGAGCAATTTTTAAGATGTTTCTCTGCCATCCGAAGTTCTTCAGGAGAGAATTATTTGTTTAATTCTGTACCCCATTTTTTAATAGGGTTATTTGGTTTTCTGGGGTCTAACTTATTGAATTCTTTGTATATATTGGATATTAGCCCTCTATCTGATGTAGGGTTGGTGAAGATCTTTTCCCAATTTGTTGGTTGCCAATTTGTCCTTTTCATGGTGTCCTTTGCTTTACAGAAACTTTGTAATTTTATGAGGTCCCATTTGTCAATTCTTGATCTTAGAGCATAAGCTATTGGTGTTCTGTTCAGGAACTTTCCCCTGTACCGATGTCATCAAAGGTCTTCCCCAGTTTCTTTTCTATTACCTTCAGAGTGTCTGGCTTTATATAGAGGTCCTTGATCCATTTGGAGTTGAGCTTAGTACAAGGAGACAAGGATGGGTCAATTTGCATTCTTCTGCATGCTGACCTCCAGTTGACCCAGCACCATTTATTGAAAAGGCTATCTTTTTTTCAATGGATGTTTTCAGCCCCTTTGTTGAGGATCAAGTGATCATAGGTGTGTGGGTTCATTTATGGATCTTCAATCCTGTTCCATTGATCTGCCTGCCTGTCACTGTACCAATACCAGGCAGTTTTTAACACTATTGCTCTGTAGTATTGCTTGAGGTCAGGGATACTGATTCCCCCAGAATTTCTTTTGTAATAAGGATATATGCTCCACTATGTTCACAGCAGCCCTATTTATAATAGTCAGAAGCTGGAAAGAACCCAGGTATCCCTCAACAGAAGAATAGATGCAAAAAAATGTGGTGTATATACACAATGGAGTACTTACTATTCAGCCATTAGAAACAATTTTTAGGCAAATGGATGGAGCTGGAGAACATCATACTAAGTGAGGTAATCCAGTCTCAAAAGATCAGTCATGGTATGCACTCACTAAAAAGTGGATATTAGCCTGGAAAAGTGGAATACTCAAAACATAATCCACACATCAAATTAGGTACAAGAAGAACGGAGGAGTGGCCCCTAGTTCTGGAAAGACTCAGTGTAACAGTATAAGGCAAAACCAGAACAGGGAAGTGGGAAGGGGTGGGTGGGAGAACAGGGGTGGGGAAGGGGGCTTATGTGACTTTTGGGGGGTGGGGGGTCAGAAAAGGAGAAATCATTTGAAATGTAAATAAAAAATATATCGAATAAAAAAAAAGAAAAAAAAGAAAATCTTCAGTTTTTTCAGGAAATATCTCCACTTCATTTTTCATTTGTATTCCAAATGCATTTGTATGCCTAGATTTGTACCAGAGTGTTTTTCCAAAAAAAAATTATTTTATTAAAAAAAAAAAAAAGAACTGGTTGGCGAGACTGCAAGGGCAGAGAGTAACAGAGAGAAGTGTGGGAACGTGCTGTTTTTTTTTTATATAATATTTCCTAAAAAAAGAAATGCTATCCCTGCCCCCCAAATCCCTAACTCTCTCCTGCTTTCCCTCTTCCCCTATCAAACCCAGAAGTCCCTCCTACTTGCCCAGTGATTGGCTCCTTTATTCATTAGGGATGGTATACAAGGAGTATGTGACTCAATTCTTGTCTGCAGTCCCTCCCAGGAGAGAGGAATAAGCATAAAAATACAAGCAGACCCAAGGCTATCCACAACACTTACCCCTTTCTATCCACTTAAAAGACTCATCTCATATATAAATTGAGCACTGCTATTACCATATTGTAATTTATAAAGTACAAGATAGATCTAACACCCATGGAATCACTTTTGGTCAATAAAATAGAAGAATGTCATCTATCCTAACTTAGAAGAAGTATAATTCTACACCTGACTTATTTACAGGCCTTAGATTGAATGCCATCTGAAACCCATCCTCTCTAATCTGTTCTCTCAATGCCAAATAGCCTGTGTTGGCTATGAGATTATAAGTAGACTTTCAACCCCATCAGAAATCCGAATATTACCAACATTAGCTGAAAATATAGAAGAAGCCTAACACAGTTTCCAGAACTGAATCAAATTATAGAGACAACTGCCTACCTATACATCTCCAATAATTCAGGAAGGTGGAGCACCCATCTTCGGCCTTCAGGCCCAGGATCATCTGATGGACCTTTGAGAAACAAGAATATTAAGGACTAGCTTATTTGGAGGTCCTTGATCCATTTGGATTTGAGCTTAGTACAAGGAGACAAGGATGGATCAATTCGCATTCTTCTGCATGCTGACCTCCAGTTGAACCAGCACCATTTGTTGAAAAGGCTATCTTTTTTCCAATGGATGTTTTCAGCCTCTTTGTCGAGGATCAAGTGGCCATAGGTGTGTGGGTTCATTTCTGGATCTTCAATCCTGTTCCATTGATCCTCCTGCCTGTCACTGTACCAATACCATGCAGTTTTTAACACTATTGCTCTGTAGTATTGCTTGAGGTCAGGGATACTGATTCCCCCAGATTTTCTTTTGTTGCTGAGAATAGTTTTAGCTATCCTGGGTTTTTTGTTGTTCCAGATGAATTTGATAATTGCTCTTTCTAACTCTGTGAAGAATTGAGTTGGGATTTTGATGGGTATTGCATTGAATCTGTATACTGCTTTAGGCAAAATGGCCATTTTAACTATATTGATTCTACCGATCCATGAGCATGGGAGGTAGAAAAGAAACTGGGGAGAACCCTTGAGGACATCTGTACAGGGAGAAAGTTTCTGAACAGAACACCAATAGCGTATGCTCTAAGAGCAAGAATTGACAAATGGGACCTCATAAAATTACAAAGTTTCTGTAAGGCAAAGGACACCATCAAGAGGACAAATCGGCAACCAACAAATTGGGAAAAGATATTCACCAATCCTACATCAGATAGAGGGCTAATATCCAATATATATAAAGAACTCAAGAAGTTAGACTCCAGAAAACCAAACAACCCTATTAAAAAATGGGGTACAGAGTTAAACAAAGAATTCTCACCTGAAGAACTTCGGATGGCGGAAAAGCATCTTAAAAAATGCTCAACTTCATTAGTCATTAGGGAAATGCAAATCAAAACAACCCTAAGATTTCATCTTACACCAGTCAGAATGGCTAAGATTAAAAATTCAGGAGACAGAAGGTGTTGGAGAGGGTGTGGAGAAAGAGGAACACTCCTCCACTGCTGGTGGGGTTGCAAATTTGTACAACCACTCTGGAAATCAGTCTGGCGGTTCCTCCGAAAACTGGGCACCTCACTTCCAGAAGATCCTGCTATACCACTCCTGGGCATATACCCAGAAGACTCCCCACCATGTAATAAGGATACATGTTCTACTATGTTCATAGCAGCCCTATTTATAATTGCCAGATGCTGGAAAGAACCCAGGTATCCCTCAACAGAAGAGTGGATGCAAAAAATGTGGTATGTCTACACAATGGAGTACTATTCAGCCATTAGAAACAATGAATTCATGAAATTCTTAGGCAAATGGATGGAGCTAGAGAATATCATACTAAGTGAGGTAACCCAGACTCAAAAGGTGAATCATGGTATGCACTCACTAATAAGTGGATATTAACCTAGAAAACTGGAATACCCAAAACATAATCCACACATCAAATGAGGTACAAGAAGAAAGGAGGAGTGGCCCCTGGTTCTGGAAAGACTCAGTGAAACAGTATTCAGCAAAACCAGAACGGGGAAGTGGGAAGGGGTGGGTGGGAGGACAGGGGAAGAGAAGGGGGCTTACGGGACTTTCGGGGAGTGGGGGGGCTAGAAAAGGGAAATCATTTGAAATGTAAATAAATTATATCGAATAAAAAAAAAAAGGACTAGCTTATTCTGTCTTGGCAGAACTAAGTTGTTGTAACCTGCAAATTGTATCCTTTCAAGAACAGTACAGGTCTGCAGGATAGGTTGGCAATTTCATTCCCAGTAACAACCTAACCACAATGTACAGCCTCACCTGGAAGTAAGATACTCAGCTGCTTCTTTCAATCCATGAATAGGAAGCTATTAGGAGAAGATTTGTTTCAATAGCACATGAATAAATAGCATTATTCTGTGGATTTCTGATGTTTTTGCACATCAACTATCTATGTAAAGTAATCTGGACTGATGTCTGTTAACTACTCTCATCTGTATCTTTTTATTTTATTTTTTTATTCGATATATTTTTTATTTACATTTCAAATGATTTCCCCTTTTCTGGACCTCCCACCCCCCGAAAGTCCCATCAGCCCCCATCACTCCCCCTGTTTTCCCTCCCAACCCTTCCCACTTCCCTGTTTTGGTTTTGCCCTGTACTGCTTCACTGAGTCTTTCCAGAACAAGGAGCCAATCCTTCGTTTTTCTTCTACCTCATTTGATGTGTGGATTATGTTTTGGATATTCCAGTTTTCTAGGTTAACACCCACTTATTAGTGAGTGCATACCGTGATTCATCTTTTGAGTCTGGGTTACCTCACTTAGTGTGATGTTCTCCAGCTCCATCCATTTGCCTAAGAATTTCATGAATTCATTGTTTCTAATGGCTGAATAGTACGACATTGTGTATATATACCACATTTTTTGCATCCACTCTTCTGTTGAGGGATACCTGGGTTCTTTCCAGCTTCTGGCAATTATAAATAGGGCTGCTATGAACATAGTGGAACATGTATCCTTATTACATGCTGGGGAATCTTCTGGGTATATGCCCTGGAGTGGTATAGCAGGATCTTCTGGAAGTGAGGTGCCCAGTTTTCTGAGGAACCGCCAGACTGATTTCCAGAGTGGTTGTACCAATTTGCAACCCCACCAGCAGTAGAGGAGTTTTCCTCTTTTTCCACATCCTCGCCAACATCTGCTGTCTCCTGAATTTTTAATCTTAGCCATTCTGACTGGAGTAAGGTGAAATCTCAGGGTTGTTTTGATCTGCATTTCCCTAATGACTAATGAAGTTGAGCATTTTTTAAGATGCTTCTCCGCCATCCGAAGTTCTTCAGGTAAAAATTCTTTGTTTAACTCTGTACTCCATTTTTTAATAGGGTTATTTGGTTTTCTGGGGTCTAACTTCTTGAGTTCTTTATATATATTGGATATTAGCCCTCTATCTGATGTAGGGTTGGTGAAGATCTTTTCCCAATTTGTTGGTTGCCGATTTGCCCTTTTGATGGTGTCCTTTGCCTTACAGAAACTTTGTAATTTTATGAGGTCCCATTTGTCAATTCTTGATCTTAAAGCATAAGCTATTGGTATTCTGTTCAGGAACTTTCCCCTGTACCGATATCCTCAAGGGTCTTCCCCAGTTTCTTTTCTATTAGCTTCAGAGTGTCTGGCTTTATGTGGAGGTCCTTGATCCATTTGGAGTTGAGCTTAGTACAAGGAGACAAGGATAGATCAATTCCCATTCTTTTGCATGCTGACCTCCAGTTGACCCAGCACCATTTGTTGAAAAAGCTATCTTTTTTCCATTGGATGTTTTCAGCCCCTTTGTCGAGGATCAAGTGGCCATAGGTGTGTGGGTTCATTTCTGGATCTTCAATCCTGTTCCATTGATTCTCTTGCCTGTCACTGTACCAATACCATGTAGTTTTTAACACTATTGCTCTGTAGTATTGCTTGAGGTCAGGGATACTGATACCCCAAGAATTTCTTTTTGTTGAGAATAGATTTAGCTATCCTGAGTTTTTTGTTATTGCAGATGAATTTGAGGATTGCTCTTTCTAACTCTGTGAAGAACTGAGTTGGGATTTTAATGGGTATTGCGTTGAATCTGTATATTGCTTTTGGCAAAATGGCCATTTTAACTATATTAATCCTGCCAATCCATGAGCATGGGAGGTTTTTCCATTTTTTCAGGTCTTCTTCCATTTCCTTCTTCATAGACTTGAAGTTCTTGTCATACAGATCTTTCACATGTTTGGTAAGAGTCACCCCAAGGTACTTTATACTGTTTGTGGCTATTGTGAAAGGGGTCATTTCCCTAATTTCTTTCTCAGCCTGATTATCCTTTGAGTATAGGAAGGCTACTGATTTGCTTCAGTTGATTTTATAACCTGCCACTTTGCTGAAGTATTTCTTATTACAATATCTGAAAACACCCTGGCAGTAAACTTAGAGCCATGAATTTGCTCTTTGGCCCTTAACTCATAGACTTAAACAGATCAGTTTATAATAACAGTTATCAAATGACTGGGTGTAAGTCCTGAACTTTAGAAATTTTTGTATCAGTAGAAGAAATTTATACCAATGAAAACCTAGATTTTGCATCAAAATAAGTACCAAATAAGAAATTATGACTTCATCTTAGTAACAATTATAAAGATTTCTACCAATTAAGATTATGGCTATACAATCAATTCAAGCTATTTCCTTCCAGTTCCAATTATGACTATTTCTACATTCCCTAGAAAAACAACCTGTAATAACCACCTCCAGCCCAAAGCCCAGAGAACTGGGAGGATGACTCTTCATAATTTCTTCAAGCTGAATATGGGTATTGACATATTTTTGAAGTGGGGGAGGTAGGGAAAATGGGAGAGATGGTTGGCCTTAAGAAGGCCACACCAACCATTGTAGTCTCTGATGTCTGTGTTCTGACCAGATCTGGCTAAAGTTCAAAACATCAGGAGTTCAAGCAGGTCAGTTCAGCATGTCTGATGATGAGACTCACCAAGGCTGTATATTCTGTAATATACAAAATCAAAACAAAATTTTAGTATCATCCAGATAACTTTTTTGTTTGATTCTATGAAATCTAGTTCCTCTTGGGGGTCTCCCTCTATCAAATCTGATCCATATTATTCTGGAATGTGTATAGACACTAATCACCTTTTCTAAAAACACAAAGACAAAAACCTTTCTCCCAACTCAGCATATCCTCGAGCCAGTGACCAGAAAAACCTATATATTGACCTCTTTCCCAGAGGAATAATATAACCACAAAACTCAAAATCACACCCATTTTGAAAATTAAAACAATCCAAAACAAATGAAGCAAACTAAAATACTGCATGCACCTATTCTTAGGCATTTTCTATTTTACCATGCAGGATAATAACCCTAAATTCCCATGGAGAACGTATTAGACAGAATTGAGTATCCTGAAAGGTGCATTAGATCTTTATACCATCTTTAAAACAATTGATTCACACTTCTATTTATACCTTCTTATAAGGAGACTGCTAGTCAAAGAAAGCAGTATATAAACCCAGAATTCCCATGGAGCCCACATTAGACAGAATTTAAATATCTGTAAGACCATCTTTGTGTTCAACTCTCTGCCTAAAGCAGTCAACTTGTTATACCATCTATCTGTTCAGCTCTCTGCCTGGAGCCACAGACATTATTAATTAATACCTGTTCATTACCCTCTCTACTTGGAGTCAGTGACTCTATCCTAGTTCCAAACGGTGGACAAAATTCCCCATGTGATTCGGACAAAATCTGTATATAAATCTTTCCTAAAAGCAAATAATCCCAGTTTTATAAATTCACAGTTCAATCAATCTCTGCCCCAAGAAGTAGGCAAGTTCCCTCCTCCTTCTCCTGACTTAGAGCAGCCTGCAATAGCAGGAGACATCCGAGGCTGCTTCTTTGTTTTAATTCCCCTGCTTGAGTCCATGTGACTGCCTCAGCGCAACTCAGCTACTCACTTTGAAAAATAAATGTCTAACTCTCAGCCTAATAATCTTAAATTTCTAGTGGATTCTTGCCCAACAATACTACCTACTTCTCTTGTCAGACTTGCCTCACCTTTTTCCTGTTGATCAACTTCTTCACTATCACTAACCTCCACACTGCTCTCAATCAAATTATTTCTTCACTCTGACTTAACACAAGTTTGTTGGTTTTATTCCTGAATTGCCAGATATGACCAATTCTAGCTAAGCCTGGGTTGTATACCAATTAGGAAATGGATATTCATTGAAAATTTAAGTTTATCTTAGCACTCTATTTTGTATTGAAACCATCTACTACTTATTATTAGTGTGATTTAACA
Source organism: Apodemus sylvaticus (assembly GCF_947179515.1). NCBI lineage: Eukaryota > Metazoa > Chordata > Mammalia > Rodentia > Muridae > Apodemus > Apodemus sylvaticus. The sequence continues at coordinate 10,031,983 of NC_067475.1, forward strand.
CTTTCCTCCATTGTATTATCTAACCAGTTGAAGGAGCCGTTCGCCTTCATGAAATGCACATTGTTTTACTTTCTTTTTAAATTATCATAATAAGGATTTATGAAAGGGGTTTTAATATGCTCACCTCTGGATTCAAACACACAAGTAAGACAAGTTCTTCAATGCCTATGAAATTAAGATTCACACTCTGATTTTTCTATACAAAAGCTAGGTCAGAAGGGCTCCCTGTGGCTATTTTACAAACATAATACTTGCTCAACCCCAATTAAGATAAAAAGAGTTCCTTTGATAGAAATACAGGGTAGATTTTAAAAGGCTTGGAATCCATTATCAGCTTCATCCCTCTGACTTGAGGTGACTATAAAAATCACTGTGTGGCAACCTCAGAGCCCACTCCATTTCCACTCGGCCTAATTACAATACTTAACATCAAACTCCAAGCTAAGTTAATGATGCAGTATTTTATGTTTCTCTCCAGCATGGCTTCTCTCTCAGTTATCTATCCCCAGACTTAGTGGTTCAAATGACCAACTGGTTCATTTGTTCACAATCCCATGCTGTAGGTTAGATTCAATGAGTGACTATTTGCTGGATACTTAATGATGGTACATGGTATGTTCAGGATGTGTTCTATATAAAGTCTGCCTTGATTCATAACTGGGGACAATTCAATTTTTGATTTCTCTCTGTTTTTCCTTTTGAGTTCCTCCCCATTCTTATGCACTGGTTTGGGGCCTTCTTTATCCGGTTCCCTCCTCTTCCCTTGTAGCTGGCACCTTGGTTGTCAGAATTCTTTTTTGTAAAGAATGAAATATATATATATATAATTTTTCTTGGTAAACACATAAGAGTGGTATTAAGGGAGTCATATGGTTGAGGGTACACATCTTATATAAGCTGTACTTTTTATACCATTAAAGCAATGCATAATATTCATCATAGTTTTACATTCTTGTCAGAGCTTAGTATTGTCAGATTTGTCAGAATTCTTGAACATACAGAGACAGTGATCACTTCTACCACACTCAGTTGATGAAACAACTCAGAGGCATACTACAACCTGGCTGGAATGCTTAAAACTGGGGATGTTTGAGTACAATCAGTGCAGCAAGCTACTACTAAGTGAAGTGTCAGATCAACATCATGCATCAAAAACTTAAATCATAAATCAATCAATTTTAATTGTACTATTGGGATGTATTCTTTCTCCAAAAGTGTGGAAGAATGGGAAAGAGATGAAGAGACTTCAGGGCCTACCATAACAAGAAGATAAACTTCAGACTTCTGTGGTATAATTATTAGTTTGTGTGTATACTGTTATGTAGTATAAGACATACATAGAAAATCATGATTTCAGTTGTGTAAATCATGAACATCTAAGAGACCATGTTATGGAAATAAGAAACTATTACTATGATATTGTCATGATAGGTTAATTTTAGCTTTTGACTCTAGCACATATATTTATTTTGGTAAATGTCTGTGAATACTTGACAGTAATATGAACTTTGCAATTATTGATTTGTAATCCTACACTGGTCAACTAAATAAGACTGGTTTATCATGTGTGTGTGTGTGTGTGTGTGTGTGTGTGTGTGTGTGTGTGTGTGTGTGTGTGAATGCAATTGCAACACTCCCTTTGGAAGTCAGAGGACATCAAATAACATTAATTACAATCTGCCTTCTTTGACACAGAGTCTCTTGATTGCCATTCTGTATATAATAGGTTAGCTGGGCATAAATTTCTGAGGATTTGCTCTCTCCATTACCCCTCTTGCCATAGATGAATTGGTTTGCACATTCACACTGCCCAGTCCAGCACTGTGGAATTTCTAAGGCTCCACATTTAAATATATATGTTTCTGCTTCAGGCTCACTAGCCACCGAGTCTTTTCACCTGCCCTCATTGTGGTTTTGAAATTGTCTTTTTTTTCTCTTATTTTTTTCTGTAAGATGTTAAAGGAGTTTGTTAAAATGTCAGGCCATGGTTGTGCTTTCTTCTCTCTCTATTTCTGTATCCACCCACTTTTGCTACATAAAACTGTCATGCTATAGCAGGAAATAAATGTACATTTTTTTTGCATGTACCCACTGTCTACAGAATCTGCTTTGCTGTTTTCGATCTACTACAGTAAAAGTATATTGAGGAAATAATTCAGTATTGTTGTACAACAAGCTAATGATCCTCTTGGAAGATTTCATGCCATGAAAATGTACCTGTGGACCTTTCCTTATCTGATCATCTTAGGTGCACTACACCAAGGCAAATATAGAATACAATTTTTCAATTATCTAGGTTAAGTAAAATCACTTTGCATGATTTTGCCCCAATTTTGGATTATATCAGTTGCACAGCTGTGGATAAAATTGAGTATTCGTCACAGATGTTCTACAACTCCTTCTCAAACAAATGATTAGTAGTCATTCCCAGTTCATATAAAAGCCAATTTAAGCATCTCTCTCATTCTCTACCTGGATAGATCTCCAATGCTCTACAACAATTTCAGTGAAAGATACAGTATTGGTTTGAATTGGCAATGTTCCTCCAAGGGCTCAAATATTTTGAGTTTTCTGTTCCCTTATTGGTGACAATGTTTGGAGAGATTTAGAAGATGTGTCCTTGATGGAGGAAATGTGATATTAAATGTGGCGGTTGAGAATTTATAACGTGAGTTATAATGAGCTTGTGCTCATTGATTTGTCCTTTCAGTTTAAGATGTGAGTTTCAGAATCCATGCTTCTGCTATGACATGGACTCTCATCCCTCTAGAGCTAGGAGCCAAAACAAGCTTTCTTCCATTAATTGCTTTTCTTCATCATAATGTATCACAGTCACAGAAGTAACAGACACAGTCAGTGAAGTATCCATTAAAAGAGTTTGCTGGGCCAATCTCCATTGGTCTTTCCTGCTTCCTACAAGGGCAGATTATATCATCCTGATTCTGTTCTATGACCTCATGTGTATTCTCATGAAAGTATTTGAGAATTTTCCTGTTTTTTAAACTTCCTTACAACTTGATTTCATTAGTTCTACAACTTCAAATTAGGAAAAAAAATAGCTTTAGAGTCATGCATAAAGAAGTGAATACCTGGAAATTAATCGTGCTGTGTATGTGTTCATGTGCATGTGCGTATACACGCATGTGTCTTTGTGTGCATGTGTATGCATGCCGGTGTGCATGTGTACGTGTGTGTGTTTGCATGTGTCTGTGTGTCTGTGTTTGCATATGTATGTTTATGTGTCTCTGTGTATGTCTGTATGTGTGTCTGTGTGTGCATATGTCTCTGTGTATGTCTGTATGTGTGTCTGTGTGTGCATGTGTCTATATGTGTCTGTATGTGCGTATCTGTATGTGTGTCTGTATGTGCATGTGTCTATATGTGTCTGTATGTGCATATGTCTGAATGTGCATGTGTGTGTTCTCTTTTCGGTGCAGATGCACATTTATGTGCACATGGAGGTCAAAGAACAACTAAAGATGTCCTTCCTAAAGTACCATCCTCCTTTGGAGACAAGGACTCCCTTTGACCTAGAGTTTACCAAGAATATTAGGCTGGCTGTCAAAGTTGCTTTGTATATTGATTGGCTCTGTCTCCTCATCACTAGGATTACAAATATTTATCATCACTCCTACATTTCATTTTTATGTAAATTATGCACACAGAACTCAATCGTTGTGATTACAATGGGAGCACTTTATATACTGAACCAACTCTCTACCACATATTCAATAGTTTCTGATTTTTATTCCATAATTAGGTTTCTGTCTCTGGTATAACATATTTATTTCAATGGAGAGACTGAATACAAATATATACAGAATTCCAATTTCCTGAAACATTATTCTAAACAATATTTCTCGTACATATTTTGACAAAATATTTCAAAGTTTTGTTAAATTTTATTCAATTACTTTGAGAATACATACATACAAACCTACCCTGAATAAACTTGTTACTATAATATTACAGGAAATATGCTAATATGTATTCAAATGTTACATAAATACTTACAGGTATGTCTTTGTGCATATGTGTCTGTCTCTCTATGTATACTTAAACTTATTTTTATCTAATCTGCATGATATTTTTAACTGTTCAGTATATTATACATAATGAGTTTGAGTGATTAATGTCTCCATTTAGTTATTGTTATTCTCTATGGTATTATTTGATTCCTGTATATTTATTATATATTTTCTAGAGAGTGTGATTCATAAGTTGCTGTTAGGGAGTTCAGGTCTTCAAATGACATCTTTGTTTCATTCATGTTTCTGAATTACTACACAATAAAATTTCATGTTATTTATTAAAATCTTATTGTGATAGCTATGTACTAATCATCTTATATGTTTGCCTTGTGAATAAGATACGAGCAAGTTAAAGTACATTTATACTATTTTTAATATTCACCTATGCAGTTACTTTGGCTGATTTTTATGATTTTCTGCATGGGAATTTGAATTAGTGGAGAAGAAATAGTTTGTCTCCAATGACTGAAACCCTCCCTGGATTCAATTCCCAAGCCACAAGTACACAGAGGAATGCTGCAGTACATTAAAACTTTAAATAAATGCTATATATTTTTATTCACTAATACTGTAGTAATTATAAAGTTACAAAATATACACACCAAACAACCAAAAGCAAACAAAAGACAACAAAGCAAAACATGGAATTTTTTACTTAAACTCTCTGAAGGCCACCATAATCTATATAAGTAGCTATAAACCATTCAACAGATTTAGAGAGAACAGGATGTTAATTCAACTCCATAGCTTTTACAGCCACTATTTACAGATGAGGATTTAGAATGGGCTAATAACTCACAATATCCAAAACTTATGAGGAAAAGTAGTGAAAAAATACTTAAAACATGACCAAGTAACCATAATGGAAATGACTATGACATAAAAGTATATTTATTCATTGGACATAATTGTTGTATTGAAGGCTAACTACTGAATAAGCTCATCTTTTCTTTTTTTAATGCTGGTTAGTTGGTTCAACTCAGTTTTTGGGCTCAAAGTTCTCTGCAAACTGACTGATTTAAACTGGTTTATCTCTACTTCTCACTAAAGTAATCATCTTAGTCTCAAATCAATTCTGGAAATTTGTTCTAATCTTCTGGCTTTTCGTTCTCTGGCTTCAATGGCCTCTGCTGACCTGAACTTTACATACTGCAAAAATTGAACTGCATTAAACTCAACTACACTCAACTGAATTGACTGAATTGCTTCTCTCTCTCTCTCCCCACTGTGTGTGTGTGTGTTTGTGTGTGTGTGTTCATGAACTGTTCTATTAAGTCTGCTCTTGTGCTATTTTTATGAGAGTTGGGCATGTTATCTCTAAATCTTTCTCTGGCTCATCACTTTGTCTGCCCCTCAATTAGATGGTATATGGGATTAAATGTGGGTACTTTATTCCAGTTGGAGGAATCAAAGGTGTGTGGCATTTCTGTATTCCAACTGGATCCATGGCCAAGGCAGACACATTGCTAGATTAGAATTCCTCTATAGTATGAGAAAATACTGACATTTAAAATGAAAAGTAAATTATATAAAACCAGAAGAATGCAAAATTTGGAGGCTAAATACATTATCAAGGGGATATGAGGTTATGAGGAAGTACTAAAATTCCAGAATCATGTACAAAGACTGAGGTTTAATGCCCAGGACCGATGGCTTGATATAATGGTGTTCTATATATAGGAATTGTAATCCTACCATTCTGAGGATGGGGATAGAGGTTCAGAGAAATTCATAGTCAATGTCAGCTGCACTGTAGTCAGGAATATATGAGACCATGTTAGAAAATTAGCTTAACTAAAGTCATATAATAAAGTGTACATTTACATTCATTTCTGTGCCATTATATTCCTACGATGTAGGCCAGGAACAGCCTTGTCCACTGGTGAGAGAAATACTGCTTAAAATGGACTTACGTGAGCACTCAGCATGAAGACTTCAATCACAAACTGGGTTAATTAATTGGTTCTGGGGAACTCGGTGAAGGTTAAGTGAAAGGAAAATGTAACTAGCAATTTCAAATTCATTTGCTCATTTATTCTTTTCTAGTTCTATGAAGTGAAATAATATATAAGTGGAGAGAAAGAGTACAGTGACAGAGAAGATAACTCCTTCTGTTTTCTCCCTGAGAGACTGAAAAATCTCTCTTTGGCCTTGCACTTAGAGAAAGAAATTAATTACAGAGTCACAGGTACAGTTAGCAGGAAATTGATCCAACCAACACATTAACAAAGTACCACTATGCATTGGCAGCTCAGCCATCTTTGCCCTACAATGTCATTGCCATAGGGAGCTAGCCCCCGATGCCTGTCACCTGAGTCATGTATTCTGTGAAGACTGATGAACATTTTCTGACTGCTCTAAGGATAAAGAGACCAATCTGATTTAGGCGCATTCAGATCTGTTTGTTCAAATGTCTGATATAATTTGCATCAAATAAACGTGGTGAAAATTTTGCTTTTTCAAATAGTCATGATACAAATTTTATATGTGTGATAGTGAGGCTTCAGCACAGCTCCACAATTAATTACTAAACACCGCCCAACATGCTAGTGTATAAAGGCATGGCATTCAAATACTTATGATGTAGCATGTAATTTATTTGTTTATGTTCCTTTTCTATATGATCTTTCTTACTTCAACATCTTCTAAACAGTTTGTAAGACCAGCCATCCAGAACAAATGTATACATTTTTATTAACATAAGTAATTATCATTGGAACAACTATTACTTGCTTAACATTATGCTCAGCTATTTTACAAAAAAAAAAAAGTACATTGATTCATCCAATGAGTGTTATGTGTTCTGTTTTTGAAAATAAATGAACTCTAAAGTGACCACCAGCAAGCAAAGGGCACGAAGGTTTTCTTGCCTTTACTGTGCAGGCTCCGTGATCCTTTAGTGCATCCTGAGACTGGACATGTGATTCCAGAGCAGCTTCTGAGACAAAGCCCCCGGGAAACTGACTAATAATAAGACATAACCATTTCAGCTTCTTTCATTCCTAGCTCGGCATCTTTTCGGGTGATTGTAAATAATCTGCTTCAAGTTTCTGTGCTTGCAACAGAGATCATGATTCCATCATATTGCCTTTGTAATTTTTATTACATGTGCATTTGAGACATGGAGATTAATAATAAGTGTGTTAAGTATTGGGCCATAGTACTGCTAAGTGAAAATAACCTTTGCTAGATCCTCAATGTGACTGTGAAGTGATTTCAGAGAGAGGAAGGTTGAAAGGTACTTGGAGAAGGCAAAGGCTAAATTAGCTCCTGACAGTCATGACTACCAAGTCTCACCGCCATGTTTGGATATAGCAATCAGTATGTTAGTAATCACATAAAATAGGCCACATAGAAGTCTAGTCATTGGTGATACTTGCTTACGATTATTTTAGATTTTGGTTTCCTTCTGTCCACACTCCAAGGTGGAGACATAGGGACTTAGGGGAACGGCTTTTGTTTAAAAAGTAACGTGATTTTATTAAATAGGGCTAGCAAAGAAAGTTTTAATTTTAAACAAAAACAATACTAATTAACTAAGTATATGAAGAGGTGGAAAGGGCAAGGATCAGGTTTCTTCACTGGCAAATGAAGTTGAATTGCAAGTTTTTAGGTTCTGAGGCTTCAGTTGCCTCTATTTTCTAGAAACACCTGATCAGCATATTTGCTTTAAATGTACAGGAGCTGGGTTCTCCGAAATGGCATGCTGGAGATACACTGTCATGAAACAGGCCTGAAGAACCACTCCACAATCTATTTTCAAGCATTTGCACAAAATCCCCAAACCATGTTTTCTCTAGTTTGAATATAATTAATGTTCAAAGAAGTCTAAAGCTATTTAAATCTGCATGTTATTAATAGATTAAAATTAAACACACCCATTTGTACTCTGTTGTACATATTCATGTTTTGAGGCAAACTAGCTTAAATTTTGTAATAATTTATAACATTTAAGTTGATAAATAAGTGGAAAGACAACTGTAAAGGAAGAAATTGGGCAAATAGCACTCAGCTAGAATCCTTGCCATGATTTGTTAGGCAATATTGCCAAATCACTTAACCCAGCATCATTGATTTTCGTTTTGTAAAATAACAAAAAAAATCTATCAACAAATATTTGAGTTCCATTTTGTTTTATTTTGACTTAGAGTTGAAATTCTGCAATTAAATGGGCCTATATGTAATATAAAATTCATTAGAGCAACTTGTACCACTAATTTTAATTCACTACCCAGTTTTATGTTCTACCCAGACTCTAGTCAAATGTGACATATCTTCTTATAGTTAATAGGTACGAAAGGAATATGCTAAATGCACCATTATTGATCATAAATGAGTATAGCTTTCCCAAAACTGGCCCTTCCATACATGCTGCATAATTCTATCTTTCCAAATGAGACATTTTAAAGTCATGGATCAAAGTTAAGTCTTCATTTACCTTCACTGAACAAATATGTTAGCATTTTCCACCTGAATGATAGCATGACAGTGATTACTTACAAATATTCTTAGGGCTGGGGAGATGGGTACAGTGCTGAGGGACAAGTCTGAGGATCAGAGTTCAAATACTCAGCACACAAGGAAAAGCTGTTTATGTTGCATGTAACATATAATTACAGTAACAGAAAAACAGGGACAGGGTGATTCTAGGGATTTACTGTCTAGCAGAAAAGGTAATCTGAAGCTTCAGTTAGACATACTTTCTCAAAAATTAAGGTGTTGAGCAATAGAGAAATAGAGAAATGCACTTGATGCTAATGATCTCTGACCTTACCACAAGTAAATATCTTTGTATGTACATGCACACACACATCCACATGTACACACACATACACACACCTACATACACATGCACATACACACATACACACCACAGACATAAAATATTTAGACATATAGTTTCGTATCGTTTGATTAAAACAATACGTTTTAATCTGATTACATAAACATGTTTGCACATAAAGCTATCTTCATTCACACATTTGTTCGGTTGAACCATAAAACCATGCACTACAATGAAAATAGTAAAATATTCTACTTAATTAGAGCCAAAGTGGAAGTCCCTCCCTGTACTGTTGTTTTCTTACAACTCAAGAGTGTGGATGCAATATTTGACTTGCCAGTCAAGAAACTTGACAAAAGAATCATATTAATGAGTTGTCAGCACTAAAGAATGGATGTGTTTGGCACACATGCTTATACGATCTGCCAGACACATGACAGTCAAAATTGTATCATATGAGGGAGCATGCACATGTTTCTATAACCACATTTCTTCTACTAATTAACAATGAAAACTCATCTAAACAGACAATTAAATAAGCCCTATGATAAAGAAGTATTTAAGCAACTCTAAAATGCAAAAGAACAGAACTCTTTGTATGTTAATAATTTATTTTTCTATATATTTGAGCAACTCTTTCATACATATAATTAAAAATAACATTTTTAGAATATAAATACTAAAAATAAAATAAACGTTTTGTTTGGAAGATTGGAAGATGAAGCGATGATTCAGAAGTTTAGAACTCGGGCTGTATTTCCGCTGGACCTTGGTTCAGTCCCCAGCAGTTGGATAGTGGCTCATGCACATCTGTAACTCCCGCTGCAGGAAATTTGGTACTGTTTTCTAGGCTCCCCAGATACCAGACCCCAAAATGTTTCACAAACAGACATGCGTCAAAACACATAAAATAACTGTCAAAATTGGCTGACAGTTGTTTAACAACATTCAGATATTTAATAAAATTGAATGTAGCAACTATAATGTATCTCTATGAAGTAGAGTTTACCACATCTTCAATTCTTTGTGTTAATGGAGAAAATTGAGTTTTACAATGGAGAAACTCAGTATTTTTTAAAAAATCTATTAACAACAAACTTTGAATTTCTAGTATATTGTGATAAAATTAGCTTGTTTATTTACTATAACAGTTGGGAGCAATAATGTGATTTTTGTGCTTGTGTGTGTGTGTATGTGCTGGATTTTTTTATTGTGTCAAAACTGTGGTTCTAAGGTTTATATAATGCTACAAAAAATAGCTTTTACATAAAAATATGTTTGCACTAGTGCATTTGTATTTTGATCAGGAATGTAAAACTAGATGAAGTACATATGTTTGCATAAAATAAATACATGTACATTGATTAATTTTATATTTTTACGGATTTATTTTATTTTTAATTTGTGTGTGTGTGTGTGTGTGTGTGTGCGTGTGTGTGTGTCTAAATGGGGTACTTACTATAGTGGGTGCAGGTGTTGAAAGAGGGCATTGGATCCCTTGAAGCTTCACTTACAGGCGATCTGCCCCATACGAGTGTGAGGTCTACACTTGGAGCCTCTGAAGCAGCTAATCACTGAGCAATTACTTCATGCAGCATGGACACTTGTTTTTTTCAATGAATACTATCTTTTCAATTAAAACTTACTAATATCTAATTTCTACTTTTGAAGTCCCATATTAATTCCCCACTCACATGGGTAATTTATATGGAATAACTTTATTCTATCTTCTTCAGATAAGGATCCAACATAAAAGAATTATTTATGTTTAAATACAAAATTCAATATAAAGATGGCAACTATCATTTTATGCATTACTAGAGTGTGGCTTACATTCTGAAAATATAATCTACAATGGCAGATTAATCACTTCGGTCAATATGAATTTTTGATCTCTTATGTTAAGGTATACAAGTAGGACATGATATACACCCATCCATCAGTCAGCATACATTAGTTAATTATGCAAGGCTGGTAAGCCAATAGATGTCCTTTTCCAGACATAAGGACTATGAACTAATCTAAGATCTGGAATATAGTACACATGGGCTGAGTACTGAAAAAGTGAAAGACTGAGCTAATTGCCAATCTTTCCCTTATGAATCCCAAGGGCTAAGAGCAGTAAGCCCTTTTTTAGGTATCTTCAGAAGTGACAGCTGGAGGAATAGAATAATCAAGTGTGAAACATGTCAAAATTATTTACTATTTCATCATTATAGAAAGTTTTCTGTAAAAAAAATCATTTAAAATATATGCTTTCATTGTGCAATGCCAAGTTTCTTTTTTGCACTAACTTCAGTTTAGATGTAATTCTTTAGTTATTTTACTGGGTTTCTGTTTTCTTGTTTCTTTCTGTTTGTTTTGTGCTTTTATGTTTGGTGATTCGGAAATGGTTTTTGTCAGCCAAGTTTCAATTCTTTGCCAGGAAAAGCATGGGACCCCTTCAGGGGAAGAAATGGGAACAGCTGTCCTACCCAATGGTCGTGCCAACTGGAATCTTGCAGGCCAGTGTACACTAGTGACACACTGGGCAGAGCCAGCAACAACCTGGAAAAGTTTACTGGCCTCAGGTACTATTTTTAGGAAAAGAATGCATTATATACATAAAGTATTCATTTTTTATCTTTTTATGGTAAGCTTTATATAAACCAACTGAAAGTTTGCAGTGAGGGAGTGGCTGCTGTGTGGCAAACGGTCCTTTATTGCTTATGCCAACCTACTGGAATTATTTTTCACAGTGGTTTTTCTCTTCTGAAGTTGAACCGCAGCAAGGTGAGTGATTATCAGAGGCACAGCAAGATGCAGGATGCAGCCAGCTTGGGAAAGAGATGATTCCAAGGCATCCAAACACACGGAGAGAAGAGAACAGGTTTCCAAAGCCAACAGATTCCTTTGAAGAACTGATTCCCCTAAGGCAATCCTAAAGCAGCAGATCAGCATCATGCCATTCTCTCTAGAGAGAGAAACATTACCTGATATAAGACAGAATCATTATAGCATTTATCCAGATGCTGATGCTTTGGAAGATGCATTCCCAAGAAAAAATAGGACATAGTTAAATTTAGAGTCAGCATGAGAACATTGTTTAAATCAGAATAAAGGACACATTTCATAAAACAACAACAAAGCATGCTTCTTTATGCAGAAATGTTCTTCACATTTCTTTAAAAGCATTTATCAATTCATCCCACATTTTTGGTCCTTTTCCTTTCTTGGTGTCACACAACCTCCTCTGTGAACTGATGAAAAGATAAATTTAGGAGATGAGGTTGGTGAAGAGAAACCTTCATTTTCATGTACAGTACAATACAAAAAGGACCAAGTTGTTGAAGGACCCAACCGTGTACCTTCGATCATTTAGGATGCATAACTATTTACTGTTGTTAACAACAAAGAAACAAACAGAAAAAAGACACAGCAGCAACAAAGTGGGATATAAAGTGTACAGTGTTTTCTAAAATCCAACTAATGGTAGTAAAGGTAGTTTATAGACTTTTGATTCATATATCTCCCAGAGATCGAGATCACAGGATGTTTACCCCTTTTCCAGGTCAAGAGTTTTAATTGCCATTTTTATCTTGGCATTAGTTTGTATTATTAACTTTTGGCTATTATTATTACACATGACCTTCAAGATGTGTGTGTGTGTGTGTGTGTGTGTTTCACAATTGCTTAGTACATGAAAAAGATGTTTTTCCATATATTTTGGGGTTTTGGTTTTCTTTTTGAGGAAATCTTGTGGATGGTATTGGTTCTAAGAATAAGCAAATATACTCAAAAAAATTGAACGATACCCTTCTCTGCCACCAAGAGCTATCAGTACATACTTTCAGCCTTAATCTGTTGCCTTACTGCCCTTTGCTGGGAGTATGGTTGCAAATTTCAAAAGAATGATTTGTTTGCATTTTCCTTTTGGGGGCTAACAGCAAATAGTTAGGGAGTGGCCCAACACTGGTCTAAGCATAGGCTGTTGTAAGACAGGACATTGTAGGACAGGTTAGAACAAAATTAACACCAATGTCATAGTCTATTGCATCAAAGTACATTTTCAAATATCTCATGTTCTCAAAAGTTGCTTCTGAATTTAATTTGATATCAGTATTGCTCAACTATAAATTTTTTTGATGAGAAAACTCCTGTAGGTAAATTGAACTGTTTAGATTCTTTCACTGTAGAATAGCTAAAATGGACGCTCATGAAAATAATTTTTCCATTCTGATTATTTTGAGTAGTTTTCCATTAATAACATTAATATCCTTTAATCCATTGATTCAAAATATTAATATAATTTTAAAATTAGTGAAATCAGGTGACAGGAAAATTGGGATTTTTAAACAACCACCTCTCCATTTATCTTTGTAAATATTCCATTTACAACACCATCCCAAAGAAATTTCAGATGGGAAAAATAATTTTCAAGTTAGATACTCAAAGAAAACATGAGATTTGTTATGCCAAATACTGTACAAATATATATCTATATATATTTATACATATGAAGATTTTGTACTGAGATTTTGCCTTTAAATGTTACTTCTTTATTCAGCTAAAAACGTTAGCTATGATCATAGATATGGGTCATAGTTTGAAGGGAGCATACCATAGGAACAGATTCTTGTGTTCTAGGACCTCATATTGCACCGCAGACACATTCTTACTAATGAAAATAGAGACAGTTTATTTAAAAAGATAAAGACACTCCTGAGACTGGAAGTTTGTTCATGAACTGGGGAAAGGCATTTGCTTACAAGTGCTGGACACAAAGGGCATGTCCCTACATATGACATCTGTGAAATTATTTTTCAAGATGTTTTGAAATTATCACCTAAACTCTCCCAGAAATAAAGACATTTATACATGTATTTAATTATGTGAGAAAATAGCTAAATATTTGCTTTCTAACAGTAAGAATTTTTGCCTGCAATATTTCTCTCACCCATTAAATGTTTTTTTCTGTTTAAATTTCATGAATATATAACCTAATGGTCATATATAGAATGTTTTTGTCAAATGATGTTACTCTTCCAAAGACACTATAGCTGGATGCAAAAAGAGAGAGAAAATTTTCTACGTTTACAGAGCATCTAACTTCCCTTTTTCTGATTTGCTGAATATAAAAGTAAGTGCTTTATGATAATATCAGTGAAATTTAGGAACTAAGTCACAACAATCTAGGTATAGTCACCTATTCCCAGGATAATATTAGATGCCACTTAAACAAATGAATAATTAAGTAAAGCAGAGTAAACTTTGATCAGCACATACTTGGAAGAACAGATGGGGTGGGGTCCTGTGAGCACGTTATCTTTAGGGTGTTGATCTGTACTCTCAGTTTAAATGACATAATTCATAGGTGACAAGACACAAGGAACACTAACTCTGCTGTCCTGGTCAAGATGCACTGCGATTCATCAGTATTTCCATGTATCACTTTTAGTTTCTTTATGATCTGAAGAATCCGTCATTGTTGAGGGATCCACCTGTTTCTCCTGTGGTGATTGCTCCTGCTTCAGGATACAACATCAACATACAAAGCCCATTGTCTCCAATGGACATGTGGTCTGTTGTAGAAGCTCTGCCTTTCCTGAAACCTAAGGAGACAGCATGGTGGGACAGTGACCCTCCTCTTGATCCTTCAGCTTTGGAGTTGAGTGAAATCAGGGGATTACCACATGTATTAAAAGAAATGTCTTGACTGATTAGCACGTCTGTGCACTGATGTAAAGTGTGACTGTGTAACCAAGGAAACAGAAAGGCAAGAAGGCCAAGATTCATCCTTTCTATAGTTGTCCTGTGATCACCATTAAGGCAGAGCTATTAAGACATAACAGTCTATAGCACCTGTTATAATTCTAATTTGATTAATATTGATTCAACTATTAGACTTTTATTAAACTCCACATAGGGACAAATTAGTATCACTTTGTTAAGGATTATCACATATAGGTTGACAAAAAACAATGTCATGTATGCAATCTCAATCAAACTATGACTATATGATGAATACATGACATATTATTTATTGCTTATTTAAAGTAGGTCAATTGCTCCTACAGCTGCATGGGATATAGCTGTTAACAAACCTTCTTTCTTACTTTGCTTTTCTTTTGAGAGAGAGTTCTGCAATGTATCAGTAAAATCTGACCTTGAGGTTGAGCTCCTCTGGCCTCAGCATCACAGTCTTTAATTGTGCAGTAAAGAAACCATTCAGTCTGCTGGTTTTGGGACACCATGGCTTGAATCTAGTAGGTACACTATGCAAGGTATCTATTAATTCCACTAATTTTATATATTAGTGATATATGAAAACTCTCTGAGAAATGATAAACAATTAAAATTAAATCATACTTCTTTATACTTTTTAATAAAGCACTAATCATTGAAAACATAATGTGATAAAGCACGCATTGAGTCCTCTATCTAATAAATCCTGTTTCTTTAAATTTTACTTGCTGAGTGGATCACTATTTACTTTGATTAAATAGATAAATTAATCTCTTTTATTTTAATTTGTATTTGAAAAGAATTATGGATCTTATCTTACTGTACTAGGGATAGAACCCAGAAGATGATGTATTTTAGGTTACCACTAAGCTACTTCCTAAACAATTTTTATTTTACTCAACTTGATTCCTATGCTCTAAGATGTATATTATTAGATAACTGGAATATAGTAACTATTCAATAAAATATTCCTATATATTATTTTAGAAATAGTTTCTTTGCTAGACAGTAGTGGCTCATGCCTTTAATCCCAGCACTTGGGAGGCAAAGGTTTGTGGATTTCTGAGTTCAAGGTCAGCCTGGCCTACAGAGTGAGTTCCAGGACAGCCAAGCAGTCAGGGCTACACAGAGAAACCCTATCTCGAAAAAAAAAAAAGAAAAGAAAAAGAAAAAAAGAAATAGTGAAATAGTTTCTTTGTTAAGGTCTGGTGATACAAAGATGAATGAACCATGAATCTGTATTTTATATATATATATATATAAAGATGAATTATTAGACACTCCTAATGGTATATTCATAATTGTATTCTGCCAGCCAGATACCACAGGCCTAAAAGCAATGGGGTCCAATGACAATGGCCTAAAACCCTTGGAAACATTAGTCAAAATAATTAATGAATACCTAAATAAATAAATAAATAAATAAATAAATAAACATTCCAATATTAAAGAAAAAACACTATATTTTTGTGGTCATAATGCATAGCTTAGAGAAAGTACACAATAGGATGTGAATCCTTCTGAAAATTAAGCAAAGCCCTTAAGTAAGTAGCTGCATAGTTCTCAATATCGTAGGTGTTGAGTCATTATAAACCTCTTGATTCACTGCATTTTCTCTGTGTATAACCAGGGCTCATGTTTAATAGATGAAAAGGGACACTTTGCATGGAGGAAAACCTTTAACCTCACTGCAATTAAAAGGAGCTGAAAGATGATCAAACGAAGATGGAGAGAAGGAGAAGACAAAAAGCTAGCAGGCTTCGATGCCAGGAAAGGGTGCAGTACGAACTGAGACCCTACACACCAAGTGCAAATAAATGTTCTCTACACAAAATTTAATAAAGGAACCAAAATATATAGCAACATGGAAAGCAAATACAAAATTAATTATGAATGAGGTAGTCATAGGGTCACACTTACTGAATAAAGGTCAAAATAAAATCATGGAGGAGAGGTTAATTAAGTTACCATAAAAATCAATTTATTTGAGCTTGGCAAAGAAACTTTTTGCCATTACACTGTAGATCATGAGAGGGAGAAAAGTATCTTATATCACAACAGCTAAATTAGAATAGAGGAAAGGCTATGTTAGGTATCAAGAAACAGGTTATTCTACTTTTCAATCTAACTGGAAAAAATATAACCATAATTTTGAAAAAATATACTTTATATTTTCTCCCCAATGAAGTAAGAAAAACTGAAATCTTTTTCAGCTTCTTACCACTTATCTTCATACTAAAGATATAAAAAGAATGAAAGTAACCATTACCTACACAGACCCATAGAGTATAAACATATGATTCCTCCATCGTCACAAGCTAGAACATTCTTCAGGCACATGAATACAGGTCAATGTATTTATCAAAGCCTTACAGTCTAAACACTCAGTATGGAGTTTCATAATTATTTCAGGAAAAGAAATGAAAAAGTTTGTTTTTTCTTTAAAGCAATAATGCCAGTGTTATATGTATAAGGAGAGAAGTGAATGTACAAGGGAGAGGGAGAGAGTAAAAACATACTATTGCCATCGAGAAAAGTAACAGCCTGTATCATCTGGAGAAGAATGGAGAAATGGAAGAGTAACTTTTATGTGCTTTTATTAATCATCACCATACAGTTTATAATTCTTTTTGTGTTATAGAACTGAAGCACTTTCAGATGCTTCTCTGTTGTGTGCTAACAATTCAGGTATGATGAAATTGCTAAGACAGACAGATAGTTCAGAAAGGCTTTGAGAAGACAGAGTTGTGGAAGCCAAAGGCCAGAGCCAAGTAAGTCTAGGACCTCTAAGAGGTTCAGCTAAACATGATCATTGGCAATGTAGGCATGGATGTGTTTCTATGTGACAGACCAAATCTCGTGCTTTGGAATTTACCGAACTCCTTCTGTAGTTGTTCCTATCCATTTGTGTAAGTCTATTTTGTATAATTTCAGGCCTCAGTATTTTCATGATAATGCTAATAGCATAACAGGATACATGAAATCACTGAATCAAAAGATTCAATCAAAATATTTCATTTCATTTCAATGACAGTTTTTGGTAAACAACGTCCATGGTAGTGGCAAGGTGATGTTGTGGGAAAGCATTGCTGCCCAGGCATGTACACTGAGCCATAGACTCTGCAGAAAAGGTCATTCAGACACCGCCAGTCCCTCCCTGGACTACTCACATGTACTGTGGCACGCCCTCACATATGTACACACATGTATATTGACACATATAAAGATTAAGAAAAGTATCTTTTTGGCCATTTCTTTTTATAATGACTAAAGCCACCCTTTTCTAAATAACATACAAAAACAAAACAGGACACAGATTGATTATGAGAGCCAACCAAACACTTGTCCACTCAGAAGCTCTGCACATCTCAGAAAAATTTCACACGGCTAGAACTGCCGTTGTGACATAAAGGTGCTTTGCTCTTCTGACTCTTATATCATGCACACTTATTCACAACAAAATAACAAAATGCACTATAGAGTTCAAATTTGAAAAATAATTGCTTTACCTCATCGATCACGACTAACGTGTGCTTTTATCTGCATTCTGTCCATCCTTACCCATTATACTCTCTTTTTATCTAATTTTTATAAGTTACACTATTTTAACATATTGTAGCTGTTCATATATATATATATATATATATATATATATATATATATATATATATATATATATATATATATTCACACAATACACTATTAACTTTGATCACACATAAGGGAGAACCTGAGAGTGTTTCTTGCCTTACCTTGGGTCTCCTTACTCAATATTATGCTTGATAATTCTATTTTCCTACAAATTTCATGACTTTATTTTTCTTTGTAGCTGACTATTTGTACGTCCAGTACATTTTAAAGTGGTGATGACCAGACTTCCATTAATTTAAATTTTTATGCCCAGGTTTATAAAAGTTTTAGTGGAGTTATGTTTTATATCTTTAGATCTTCAAGATTTCTTCTTCGGGATCTTGGTATTTATTCTAACCTGTTTAAAATCTTAATTTTTATGGAACTTATTTGTTTTTCAATGTGTGGTTCCAATATCAGTCTCTTAAAAAAAAGTATGACAAAATTGAGAAATAGAGGAAAACTTATAACTGTCTCCTAGGGTCTGCTCCTAATATCCATTCACCAAGTTCTGCACATTTGTTTGTTGTGTAATGTTTAATCAACATATTTTTTCAGGATCTCAAATACAGGGTAAGCTTCATCAAGGAGCCTTGTGATTTGATTCCTCACACATGGATGTTACCAAGGAAAACAGAAATATATTCTAGATAACTAATGTCTTTGTTGAGAGCCACTTGTACAGAATGTAGTATAATGTCTAGTTTTAGGTCATTAATCTATAACTATAGAACTTTATTCATCAGCAGATGTGAACACTAAATATTTGAAACATGTCCCAGTTGCTTGCAACAGCACTTGATAGCTGGACTTTTCTGTCTTGTGTAAATGAAGCCTTCACTCTACAGGAGATCATGAGTGAAAGAGAAGAAAAGAAAATCCACACATAGAATAAAACAAATTATCCAAATAACAAAGCTCAGGAAACCAAATTTTATTTCAGTACTTGAGGGTTAAAACTTATCAGATTCCTTGTTTTGGCCATAATATGCTTCTTCAAAGAAGCTATCAGGATATCTCTATAGGCAAGGATGCTATGGTATAACAACATGCTGCTCTTGGATGTTTAGCCTGGAGTCAGGTCAGGGATACCAGCTGTGATAAATTGTAAAGTAAGTATGTAAAATTTGACAAGCCAGGCAAGGATGAGTGTTGGAGTACTCCAGTATTTTGTTCTTAACTTTGTCTCTCAGAATGTTCAAAGATAGCCAAGTGCATGCAGCCTGAGAGGCAGGGAGTAGATAGTTGCAGATTTTCAAATCATGGGCATATTATTTGCATTACTCCTCTGTGGTTTTGTTTGTTTGTTTGTTTTCTTGTCAAAATCTCAGTTGTTCCATTTTACTAATGAAGGCTCAGGAGCCATAAAACCTGCTACCTCACAGAGGCAGAGAAAGCATCCGGCTGACCTTCTTCCACAGCCTAAGTCCCATCACCAATGCCCCTTTCTCATGCATCTCAAACTCCCCTTCAAACTCAATGTCCCTCCATTCTCCATCCTGTACATCTGTCTGTTTTCCTAACTTCCCCTTCGCTATGATTTTTCTTAATAATAATATGTTCACCTCCTGTTATCTGGTTGCTTGCTCTGTCTCTTCACCCATTTTTCACTTTATTAATCCTGTTTGCAATATTCAGCCGAAAGCTCTGGAATTAAACGTGTGTGCCATGGCTGAGCCACATCCCAATTAGAAATGTGTTTGTCCAGTAAATAACACAATCTTGGAGTTCAGATATCCTGCAACAGTTCTGATCATCAATTTCTTTTTTTTTTTATTCGATATAATTTATTTACATTTCAAATGATTTCCCCTTTTCTAGCCCCCCCCACTCCCCGAAAGTCCCGTAAGCCCCCTTCTCTTCCCCTGTCCTCCCTCCCACCCCTTCCCAGTTCCCCGTTCTGGTTTTGCCAAATACTGTTTCACTGAGTCTTTCCAGAACCAGGGACCACTCCTGCTTTCTTCTTGTATCTCATTTGATGTGTGGATTATGTTTTGGGTATTCCAGTTTTCTAGGTTAATAACCACTTATTAGTGAGTGCATACCATGATTCACCTTTTGAGTCTGGGTTACCTCACTTAGTATGATGTTCTCTAGCTCCATCCATTTGCCTAAGAATTTCATGAATTCATTGTTTCTAATGGCTGAATAGTACTCCATTGTGTAGATATACCACATTTTTTGCATCCACTCTTCTGTTGAGGGATACCTGGGTTCTTTCCAGCATCTGGCAATTATAAATAGGGCTGCTATGAACATAGTAGAGCATGTATCCTTATTACATGGTGGGGAATCCTCTGGGTATATGCTCAGGAGTGGTATAGCAGGATCTTCTGGAAGTGAGGTGCCCAGTTTTCGGAGGAACCGCCAGACTGCTTTCCAGAGTGGTTGTACCAATTTGCAACCCCACCAGCAGTGGAGGAGTGTTCCTCTTTCTCCGCACCCTCTCCAACACCTGCTGTCTCATCAATTTCTATCGCATCATTCTTTTTTATGTTTGTAAAGACATTTTCCTCCACCTCGAGCCATGCCTGCTTCCTTTACCCGTCCCCACACCTGAAGGTTTCTACAAGGCAGAGTGGAGCAAATATAGGATCCTCATGATGAATTAGCCGAGACATCTTTGAAGCAATGGCAACTAATAGAATTTTACATAGTGCAGAAACAGGGACCAACAGGATAAGTTGAATGACAGGGTGAAAATAAAAGCATTAATTAAGACACTTTGAATATGTGGATTTTATCTAGGACAAGTTTAAAATCTACCAGTCACAAAATGAACCAAAGCCACTTACTAGTTTCAAAACAAGTCCTATCCTGTGAGGCTCTTCCTAGGATTTCAGGGAATTGTGGATTGACAAATAAATAAAATGTTGAAAATGTACCATCACATACATTCAAATTTCTCTCCATGTTAAATGAAGGAAGGCATGATATTTCTGTCACCAGTCTGGCCAAGTCTGTCATCAGTGCTAAGTTCTTTGCTAGCGTTTCGTTCACACACCCTTCATTCCATGTAAGATGGAAATCATGAAGACGTGAGCAGCAGCATCTCAAAGAAGCCTCCCTTGGGCTTATGCTTGGATATAAGGGAAGCAGAACATAGAGGAGGATTCCGGGTTGGCTTTTTGAGGACCAAGGGGTGAAACTGAAGCCTAGAAAGCTGTGCTCAGGAAGGCCAAGGAAGGTGACAAAGTGTATCATGGGTTCTGTACTCATCAGGATTTACTCCTTGTACCAGAGTTGGTTTTGACCTCCTAATCTACCTATGTACACTGGAACTCTCAGAACTCTGTGCCCAAACTGTTTTAGAGAAGATCACATATAGCTCCAGTACAACATGATGTCTCACTGAATACTGTGGATAATCTTGGGAAAACCAACCATGTCACCTGTTATAAACATCAGTCAAAGTAGCTGGTACTGGGCGGAAACTTCAGTGAAGAACCAAGGTCCTCCTGCTCACTACCTTTCTGTTTCCATTTTCAGTTCCATGCACTGTAAATGAAGACTCAAGGACTAGAACTGTTAACTGAGGTGGCTGGAATCTGTTCTTCTCTCATACCCATCACATCCCCCAAATGTCTGAGAAATTAAAAAAAAATAAAATAAAAGAACCAAGGCAGATTTCTCAGTTCCTTTATGAATCTTTCCTTTGCCATATATCGTTTACTACCTTGCTAAGCCATGGCCAGCTACTGCCCCTTGCATCTTGCCATACCAGCTTTTCTCTCTCATATTGTATTAACTAGTTTCCATGGAAGAAATCTTATATAGAATGCAGTATATTTGCACGGCAATGACATTAGCTTTTCCTTCATTTTGATGCTTGTAATGGCGAAAGGCTACAGTGTACCAGGTGACAGATCATATTCTCCAAAGTGAACTATATTTATATTATAAAGAACAGGCTTCTGGAAATTTTCAAGACAAATTGAGATGAGTTGTTGCATTAAGGGAATTGAATGAATAAGAGTCAGAGACAATAGTTTATTAGATGAGAAAAGTGAACTTATCTAATAATTTAGCCACTCAGGAGTCTTTGTCATTAATTTTTAAAATTTTTATCTTGTTTTATACTTCCCTGTGCTAAGTCAGCTTCCTTGGAGCGCTAGAGTTTAGACGTTAACTTAATGTACTAGTCCATTGTCAATACCATCCTTGCCTTTATAGACAAGTAGTAAACAGCAATCAAATTTAATATGATTAGTGCATTGGAGTTTCAAAACAAGACTCAAAGGTTGACTTTTAGGAACTTAAAATATATATATGGATAAGATATTACACACACACACACACACACACACCATGCATACCACCGTACAGAGACACCTTCCCTTTTATGTGCATATATACACATGAAGAAGAGGAGGAGAAAGAGGCAGAGGAGAACGAAGAAGAGGAAGAAGAAAAGGAATAGGAGATGCACCAAAGTACAGACAGGAGGAATGAGAAAAGTTAAAACAGATGAACAAAACTTACTCAAAAAACAAACAAGAAGGTCAATGAGGTGGATGGCTCAATAGGTAAAGGAACTCACTACGAAATATAATGAACTACAGTCCATTCCCTGGTCCCACAGAGTGGAAAGAAATGACCGACACCCAAAATCTATCTACTTTCTGACCTAGCACTGTGGCATGTGTGTGTGTATGTGTGTGTGTATGTGTGTGTGTGTGTGCTCACTCACGCACACACAAATAAATATAATTAAAATAAATAATAAAATAAAAATAGGTCAAAACATAATTTGTTAAGGAAACAGTGCCTGCTGTGATGTCAGCAGAACTTGAGGAGGTTGTACGTGAGCTGGCCTTGCAGAGAGTAGAAAGAGTAGGGACAGGCTTTATGACGGTTCTTGCTCTGACTCCTAACCTAAACAGAAGAGATTTGCTGTTATCTGTTCTCTGCACCTTAGGAAGCCATCAGTGAAGCCATATAAAGAAGAGATGTGTAAACAACAAGGAGAGGGCACAGCGAGTGTCAGGGAAATTGTGTATATTCATGACTCTTAAGAAAGAAAAGTGAAAACTGACCCAGACCTTTGAAAGTCACATTTTACACAACTGGGATCCTTCTATGGTCTTTTAGAATTGCTATGCATCTCTGGACTTACTTAGTATCTACCCTGTGTTTTCATTCAGTAGATCACTATTAACATTGTCACCTAAATTTTGGTCTGATCCTAGGCTTCGTTTTCAGCTTGCTAGTGTGCAGTTACAAAGCAGTCACACACCACACATCCAGACACAACTGCTTGCCTTATCTGTCTTCATGTTTATGCAACACATGTACACAGTAGGTATCCCTCCTTATGATCCGCACTGCGATGCATCCAGTCTCATGAAAAATCAACAGACCTGAAAATACATTTGTCATTCCTTATCTCATAAATATTCTTTACTAAAGCCCGTTTTCTTAATTTGAGTTAATAGTGATCCAGATTGAAAATCATTTTAGTGTTTTTTCTAGCCTATTCCATGTTCCTTTTAATGTAATAGCTCATATGTTTTAAAATAAATCATATTTAATACTACTTAGTTTCTCCCTCAATCTGTTCTTGATGACTTGCTTGAGACTTATACACTTATATTAAACACCAGATTGTATTTGTGTACTTGTATGTTGTCACATTTACAATCTGACTACAACATCTATTTCCACCTAGTCCCATCCTGCCACTGAGTCTTCCTTATCTTTTGTGTCATTTCTCATTGGCAGATGTAATGTTAGTATCATCTGGGTAGTCACTGCATTCTTAGTTAAACAGGTGTATCTAACTCAGAAAATACCATGGTTCATTCACATTAAACTGCTTATCCCACCTGATTAATAGCTAGATCCTGAATGGGTAAAAGTCGCAGATAGAACATAGGGGATTGGCCAGTACAACAGCCCTTTTATTGGTCCTTAAGTTTGATTTTTACAGAGTACCAGGATTGTGGCTGCACGCGATGAAAAAGTTAAAGTCCCTAGGAATTTGAATAGTATTTCTAGACAATTGAGACCTTAGCGTGGTCGAACAGCTTTGGAGCCAAACAGGCAAAGCAACAAAAGTGTTCTACAGATAGAGAAAGGAAGACCTGTTGCGCCAGTCATTAGCTCTTTGCTTATTGGACTTTTTAGAAATCTTTGGGGCAAAGGATTGAATCCTACCTACCTGTAGATGATCGGGTACATGTAAATTCTTTCAGTCTTTAAGTCAGTAGAAGCACCTTGCAGATGCATAATAAATAAATACAGAAAAATGCAAGGCCATACTTGATTGACTAAGAGGGTTAGGAATGAGAATTGACTAATCTGATTATTTTTCCAGTTATTCTAGACATAAAAGAAAGTGTAATTCATGATCAGATAAAGTTGTGAAAAATGAAGAATATATATATATATATATATATATTTATGCTATAAGAAAACATATTGTTATTACCAAACACAAAGGGATCTGAGTCTTAAAGATGCATGAACTACAAATTAGGCTAAGTAATACATTATGAGTAGTCTTGGTCTGATATTCAATTTTGTCAGGGAAACAGACTAATAGTCACTAACTTGCAATTTAGATATGAGGAAGGGAGAAAACTGTCCTGAAGGCTTCTTTGTGTTTGGGAGCTATATAATTGATGAAGATTCCCTAAGAATTGTGTAAAGAACAAGAAGGTAAGTTCAGAGAGAAGAAGATGGAGTTCAAGGTGAATGGAACTTTTAGGAAACCCTCTCAAGTCACGTGTGTAAAGATGTGCTGCCTAAACCAATGGACACAGAGAAAAGAACAATTTAATACCAGAGATTTTATCAAATACTAAGATAAGCCAGAGTACATCAAAGATGTAAATGTAAATCACAGAAACAGAAAGAACCCAGGGAAAAACAAATGCAACCATGAAAACACAAGCAAGCATGTTATCTGAATCTAATCTATGCCTGAAAACATACAGCACGATGAGTTTTCAGACAGAGGGAGCCTACTTCCATTACGTTAAGTCGGATAAGCAATAATAAAACCGGCCCTTCTGAAAACCAACTAATTTTTCCAAATGTCGATACATACTCTAAATGAACAATGAACAACCCTCTAAGGATTTTCCCATCACATAAAGCATTTAAAATATCAATTTCCTAATAATTTAACACTTAATGAACTCATTAGTTGGAATGTTTATTATGCAATGATATTCTTTGATATTCCAAACAAATTATACTTTATTTTTACACTGCAATGAGCATAAGCTACAATGTAAATAAAATCCATTAAATATTTTGTAATAATCACATTAAAATGCAAATAATACTTAGCAAAAAGAAAGAAAAAAGGAAAGACATTTTTTAGGATCATTGCTGCATATCATTTGAAAAAATATTAGCATGAGATTTCAAGGTGACAGCAGACATAGCCTCTAGGCACTGTCACTGCGGTGGAGGAGGGACGCAGAAGACCGAACATATAGCAGTGTCAGACAGAAACTAATACCACAGAAGTAGAGCCAAAATATAATCTCAGAGTATTTCATATTCTGTCACTTTAATGATTTTTCTAGGGCACATATATAAAATTGTCACAGTACAAAGACTACTCAGATAGCTTGGGCTTAATAATCAAAGGCTGTCTACTTTGAATACATAAAAAAGTAAAATGTTACATGATCAATCAGTATTACAAAGAGAATAGAATCAGGAGTTGGATAGAGCATGTTCTCAGCATATGCAAAGCCTGGCTTCATTCTGATACACTAAACAGATAGTAGAGTTAAGTTAGAATGAAAAGACTCAACTGAGAAATAGACTTGTCATTTGGATCACAGTCGCATAGTGGCCTTCATGAAGGATGAGTCAGCAAGTTTGTGGAAATTGGGCATGGTAGTACACTTGCCCTGTATCTTGAAGGAGTGTGAAAAAAAGCACAGGGGATGAAGGACAGTTCCACCTTTACAGTAAGTCTGAGGCTATCGTTGAAGACTACATAAAGCCTCATTTCTCAAGACCAACAACTTTGGCACTATTAAGAGACTCAACAGTTTGGAACACTTTTTACTCTAGGGTTTGCTTCTCAGAACCCACATGACTATTCGCAACTCCAGATTGCTCATCATCCATCTACTGACTCTGTTCTTCTTACTGTCAAAAAGCTCCTTTTGCTTTCCTTGTGCCACACATAATCTATTTTCTTCCCACTCCTGAAACTTCTTCCTTATGTCTCAAAGTCTCCCCTCAACTTTCATATAATATATAAGTGAAATGATCAGTATTGGGTCATTAATCATTTTATACAATATGGTCATATATCTCTATAATAGGCAGATGTAGACATAGCCATAGACATAGATATAGGTAAGACTGTGGATAAATATAGAGGTAGATACAATTTTAGAGTTTACATATAAGAAAAAAAAAGCATGGTTTCTGCAATTACTTAATATGGTTATTTCATTTAGCACAATAGTTTCCTGCTGTTCTACAAGTGGTCATGCAGACTTCAAAGCTACTTAAAATAGTGCAGACATGAAATGTATCTCTGTGCTCTGTTGACTTAGAAATCATTTGCTTTCTTTCTGTTATTATAATAATGTTAGCACACATACACCAGATAAGTTTATTACGAATAATCACACTTAGCTTCCCCCTCCTCATCACTGTATTCAGCACCAGGGTTTAAGCCAAGGCCTCACAATGCTTTTTTGACAAATCACATCCCTAGCACTACATATGTTATGTCTTCCTTGGGTAGTTGCTGTTACTCTTGATTTTTCTTTCCTGAGTTTTCTTTTTAACAGCTAATGCATGTACCAGGTCATTGCCAGAAAGATCAGATCTCGCTGAAAAGTTCATAAAGTTCCATCTCTTAGTAAAATCTTTAACAGCTTCTTGGAAACTTTAGAATGAATGAGAAGCCCTTGTTTCTGACAGACAATGATGGCTGCAATCTCCCACCTACCATGTTCAGACCATGTAATTCCTACCACTTCAGAATCATCTCACAAATTATCCCTAAGAAGCCATTCTTACTCAGATTTGCTCCCACCACTTAAGAGACTAGGGGGAAAACAAAATGTTTTTCCAGCTCATCACTTCTCTATAAGTATGTGGCACCCATGAGAGAAACACATAAGTGATGTTGTGGGAACCTGGGGAAGATGTGCTCTCCACCTGAATTTTATTATTTTTTCCATCTAGGAAAAGAAGTACCTCAGAGCTTATCCACTGATTGTCATGAAGGGATGGCCAGAAAGATAGCAGATATTCTTTCTGCTCTTAATGTTATTGAGTCACTAAACTTATACTAACATCATTCACAAGGAGAACCTACTTGTGTGAGAAAAATTCATAGCTAATCTCCTAGTAATATTATTGTTTTGACGCTCTGTGCTTTCAGGCAAAACATTCACTCTCTAGTGTTCGGTGTTTAATCTTTTTGTCCCTAAAGAATAATTTCTAATGAAATAACATCTCTGTAACTAAAACTGAATAAACACAGTAATATTGTGAATGAATAAATACAAACTAAATTGTATATTCTGTTTACAGTATTGATAGTATTAAACAGAGCAAATTAAATTACACTGTTTCACATTATGACTAGTAAAAACACATGTTCATCCTTTGATGAATATAAAGCAATTCTCCAAAATATAAAAATCAGTTTAACTTACAAATTGGGTTTATAGATAGATTTTTATTTTTTCTAATATAATCTTCTAAATTTTTGTGACCATCTTTTGTTAATTCTCTACTCAAATTTATGAATAATGTTTAAAGAATTGAATCTCAAGAGGGATTTACATTATAACATAGTATGATTTATAATATTATTAAATAAGAGTTGAAATTTTGTGGTTTAGTTTAGCTAAGAAAGAATTACACCATCTTTTACTACAAATATATCCAATTTGAAACTCAAGTAGAGATAGTAAGATTATTTCTTTTATTCAAAGACTAAGAGTAGTATATGAATATTAGGGTGTCTCTAAGAACTACAAATTCTTTCTTAGGGTGCTAGGGTTCTGTGTAGATAGTAAGTGTGCATACTTGACATGAACATTGCCATGTCAAAGAAGCAGCACCTCAGACACTGGAGGACAGTAAGGCCTCCCTTGAACCAGGGTCAAAGAGATGAGAGGTCTGCGGACAGTAAGTTGACCTAGCACGCAGAAAATATAAAGGCGTTAATTACAGTTTGAAACTATTCCCCTACAGAGATCCCCTGATGAGACCAGCTAACCTACTGCTCAGTCAGCTGAAATCTAATACATGCTGAGTTTCTGGGTGCAGTTGCTCCCCTACCAATGTACACTACCATCTCAATCCCAGCTTTTTGCATGTGTCTGTTATTTCTTCATTTCTATTTCACCCAACTGAGGTCAACCCCAAAGCCATACAGGTTGAGATAGCCCAGGAGATTAGATAGTGATCAAATCTTCCCAGAACTGATCAAGTCTTAGCTTACAGATTTGAAGAGTAAAAATCTATGAACCACAGAGCATTAGTTTTAGAGAAATTTGCTAGAGATTAATAGGGAAGAAGAAGAAGGGGAAGAAAAAAGGAAGAGGAATAACAACAACAATGAGGAAAAGATCAAGTAAAACAACAAAAAGAAAAGAAGAAAATAGGAGGAGAGGGGAGGAGGAAGAAGAGGAAGAAGAAGAGGAGAAGGAGGAGGAGAAGGAGGAAGAAGGGGAGGAGGAGGAGGGGGAGGGGGAGGAGGGGGAGGAGGAGGAGGAGGGGGGAGGAGGAGGAGGAAGAAGAAGAAGAAGAAGAAGAAGAAGAAGAAGAAGAAGAAGAAGAAGAAGAAGAAGAAAAGGGAGACAGACTAGCCATAAGACAGACAGGCAGAGAGACAGACAGACAGACACCCACATGCAGAGAGACAGACAGACAGTCAGACAGACAGACAGGGAGAGGAAGGAGGTGAAAATCAGCAGGGCCACAGGATGTCATAGTAAATAGGAAGTCCTGAGTTTCTTTATGGGGCTTTTTAAAGGATTTACGGTAGAGCCTTGGATGACATGGCCAGTAGTCATATATAGTCTTTAGGCAGAGTATAACTCACTTAACACACAGAAAGGAATGAGGAAACAGGACACTTTCAGAACTGGTTAGTTAGGGTCCCACCTCTACCAGTTTCTATCTCCATTTTAGCAACAATGAAACCAGCAAACAAGACCAACCTTGATCAAAACTCCTTACTAAATTTGGTAACAAGTCATACACTACTGGTAAATGCACACCAGAGAATTCAGCACCAAAATGCCTGTGTACAAAGTGGCACAATCATTTACCTGCCCTGCCCTTTCAGCCCAGTCTGTAGCTGTCTATGTAAGTGGGTGCTTCTATAAACAAGATTTAAAACATCAAACATGATGGCCGTAATTTTTTTTACCTCATAGGAATCTGGGGAGAATAAAAAGTAGCTTGATTATTATTATTATTGTAATTATTTAGTCTCAGAAGTACAGGA
Source organism: Apodemus sylvaticus (assembly GCF_947179515.1). Classification (NCBI taxonomy): domain Eukaryota; kingdom Metazoa; phylum Chordata; class Mammalia; order Rodentia; family Muridae; genus Apodemus; species Apodemus sylvaticus. The sequence continues at coordinate 10,061,603 of NC_067475.1, forward strand.
CAGTTATTAGGAATATAAGTTACTGAAATTTTGTTGGCAAAGGAACATGCTTGCAAATATCATCACAATAGAAAACTTTTTTTTCCTAACTCACATTATAAAATGAAAACTTTGCTTCAAAACAGTGTCGAGAATAACCTAAAAAAAAAAAAAGAAAAGAAAAGGAAAACACAAACATTATCTTTAAACCATAAGAAGTCCAAATGTGGCTCCTATAAGGAACTTTGTGATATTTTTCTTCATATAACCTCTAGTTATTTATTTTCGATAAGTTGACAAAGGTCCTATTGACATAAAATCAATTTATGGAACAATCAACAAGTTTGTTGACACTGAAATGTCACTGACACTGAAAATATTGGTGTCTTTAACACTGTAACAGATGAACATTCCCAAAATATTCACTCTGCTTCTCCCCTGAAATAAAGATGAACACTCAGTGGTGCTTAAGTAAGCGTGCACATTCCAAGCTGCTCATCTCTTAATATGTGAGGAATAAAAATGAAATGTGGCAGAGTTTTAAAGGGAAAAAAAGCAAACAGCAGAGGGAGCCCCTAAGTTGTGTGCATCAGAAAAAGGGGTCTAGAAGGAATAGAGAACAGGAGTGATGTGCTCAAATCACACTGTATGCAGTACTGTAAATAACCACCGTGGGGGGAAAAAAAGCAGTCTCATCTCTGTAAAAATATGCCCTTTCACTCTGCCATAAATATTACAATATCTAGAAGTAAAACTTTAGTCTTATAGTTTTAGACATTTCCTGAAAATATTAACTTTGTAACTTTATTCACCAAATCAGGAGAAATTATCACAGAGAATCGCAAATTAGGATGTGAGGAAGCAAGCAAATGTTTTAATACTTTCATCAGCATCTAAGGTATTTGTTACCTACTCATGCATTTATTGGGCAGAGCTGGAGGGTGGAGTATCTAGAGAACCAAGAACCCCAAATAGGCTCCTAAAACCTCTCAACCCTCTTCTTTGTGAATCTCTTCCTGCTCAGAGAGACAGACACACAAATAATTCTGCAAGACCATGCTTATAGGAATTATAAGAAAAATAAACTTTCACAATAGGACAAAGACTGACTCTGGGAAAGACACGTTGGTTGGACTACTTAGAGTATACCTTGCTAAGACACCACAAGAGAAGGACCTTAAGAAACAAGCAGCCCTTCTGCTAGCCCAGCAGTGAGTGTTTCTGACCCAGGTTAAGAAGTTTTAAAAGCCTTAGGTAAGATTTCTTATTGCATTTGAACATCTCAGAGAAGCTGACGAGGCTTGAAGACCATAGGAAGGACAAATCTTAGCATTCTATGTCTTGCATTAAATCAGAGGCCACATATTTCAAAGAAAATGAGCAAGTGAAATTACTAAATTTAAACTCGCACACAGGAGAGGTGGAGGGGGAGAAGGTAAAGGGGAAAGGGAGGGATAGGGGGAGGGGAAGGGAGAAGGAGGAGAGAGAGAGAAAGAGAGAGAGAGAGAGAGAGAGAGAGAGAGAGAGAGAGAGACAGAGAGAGGGAGAGGGAGAGGGAGAGGGAGAGGGAGAGGGAGAGGGAGAGGGAGAGGGAGAGGGAGGTGGAGAGGGAGGAGAGGGAGAGGATTTCAGAGAAAATTACTTTTTTACTTTCTTTTTCTCTTAGCCAGGCTATTTATCCAAAGACTAACTTTATGGTGAATTCCAACCTAGGCAATTTTATTACAGTTATGTCAGTTGATTAAGAAAGTTATATCCCAATTTATTTATTGTTTATGTAGCCATTAGTTCAGAAAAAAAACTTAGAAGAGAAAATGTATTAGTATATTCCTTTTCTATATAGGGAAACTCCTTAACAACCTTAGAAAATTGCTTTCAGGATTAGGCTCATTTTACTAATCTGGGCAATAGATTTTGTACTCATAAGGAATCTATGTGTAAAATCTCTCAGCAGGTGCAACTGCAGGTGGCAGTGACGCCTTCCAGGTAGGCAGGAGAACCTGCCAGGGTGGATCTTATGTCACCTGCAAACACCTTTAGGGCAAGAAACTCCGGGCCAAGAGGGTTCTTCTTTATGCAGAGACAGAAAAGAATGCTATTCATTTTGTTCAGTTGTTTTGTCTTTTCCTTTCCCTTCATTTTAACAAATGGAAGACAGATTTTTCTCCTGCTAAAGGAGTTTATGAATGTTTCACACAATAAATTGAGTGCTCTGTGATAACATGCTGAAGCAAATCTGCATTAAATTTGCAATTACTGGATAATTTGTATGTTAACTGATGAAGATGATTTCCACGGATTTAACAGCACGTGTTCTGGAGAGCTATGCCTAACCCTAAGCACTGAGTATTTTATAGCTTCCTCTGAGATGTAAAACATCCACCTTTGTTTGACAAGTAGAAATATCTGAAAAAGGCAAGAGGCAGCAAAGGAAAACCCTTCACACAAACTGTTAGGAGAAAGGAGAGATAGTCCTGCCCCAGAAGAAGGAAGCTTTCCTCCTTGCCGGACTTTTGACTTGACCCTAGTACTGCAGTGGTGGGTGCGGGATAAAGATCATGCATGCCTCTAGGATTTCTTTTTTTTTTTTTATTATTATTCGATATATTCTTTATTTACATTTCAAATGATTTGCCCTTTCCTGGCTCCCCACTCCCTGAAAATCCCATAAGCCCTCTTCCCTCCCCCTGTTCCCATTTCCCTGTTCTGGTATTGCCCTATACTGCTGTACCAAGCCTTTCCAGAACCAGGGGCCACTCCTCCGTTCCTGGACATCATTTGATGTGTGGATTATGTCTTGGGTATTCCAAGTTTCTAGGCTAATATCCACTTATCAGTGAGTGCATACCATGATTGATCTTTTGAGACTGGGTTACCTCACTTAGTATGATGTTCTCCAGCTTCATCCATTTGTCTAAGAGTTTCATGAATTCATTGTTTCTAATGGCTGAATAGTACTCCATTGTGAATATATACCACATTTTCTGTATCCATTCCTCTGTTGAGAGACATCTGGGTTCTTTCCAGCTTCTGGCTATTATAAATAAGGCTGCTATGAACAACCCCTGTGGAAATCAGTCAGGCGGTTCCTCAGAAAACTGGGCACATCACTTCCGGAAGACCCTGCTATACCACTCCTGGGCATATACACAGAGGATTCCCCAGCATGTAATAAGGATACATGCTCCACTATGTTCATAGGATTTCTACAGATTAAAACAGCAATAAAACTTTCACAGTCGTTAGGAAGGGCTGTAAGCTAAACAAAGTGTCATACATTGGGATAGACTAGCCCACTGCAGACTGAATACTGATGTCTAGGCTCCACAATTTACTCTTACGCTGCAGAGCTAGCATCATGAATTGAAAGGCTTAAGAAGACCACATACTGAAAGAATAGAAAATCCAGCCTAACTCCAGCCTTCTATGGAACCCCAAACACTTCATATTCCAGAGCCCGCTCTTTGTGTTCTTTGCTAGAAACTAGGTAAAAGGTCACATTCCAGAGCCCGCCCTTTGTTCAGAGCTAGGCAAAAAGGCCTTGAATAGGTCATCCTGGCCCCACATGGTAACTGGAAATGAGCTAAGCTTATCTTGCTTCTGTAAACTGCTTATGCCATTACCCCTATCCAGGCGTTCACACAGCTATAGACTCCAAGAAAATAGGAAACTAATTGGTCCACTGAGTGCGGGGTCCGATAATTTAAACTGATTGGCCTAAAAACTATGGAGTGGTACAAATTGATTGGCTCGCCTTTCGTGGGTTTTCCATGCTAAGGAATGATTGGTTTGTGATTCGCGGGCTTTGTTGTAAACTTATAAAAGCTGTTGCAACTCTGCACTCAGGGTCCACAGACCTCTACCCCTAATTGGTATACAGCTGTGGAACCCAGATTTCTGGAATAAAGAAATCCTCATGTTATTGCATAGAGACCGTTTCTCTTGAGTGATTTGGGTGTCGCCTTCCGAAGCATTGGGGGTCTTACAATACATCATGGTTCCTGGCCTTTTCTTCCATCCCACTGTTTCCTCTGCCCTCAGCCCATGCTACACCAGAGCTCCCACTTCCTGAACTGCTCTTGATGGATCCTTATGGGAAGAGATTGCATCACTCTGCTGCATCATGAAGACACATTTTTTTAATTATAGAAAGAAAAACCCTTACTGTGATTATTAAATCTAAGTGAAGGTCATAGATTTTAGTGATGTGGGTTCTAAAGATAGCAGTAAGAAAGTTGGACAAATATGAATTAAAGAGGAAAATATGGCAGAATGTAAAATCGTTTTTCTTGCTGTTCTTTAAAAGAGAGAGAAGAGGGGGAGGGCGAAGTGATGGGATTTTAGAAAACCTTTGGACATAATTTGAATTATGCCTCCTCGCCAATGTGGGGACCATAAGAAAAGAACTGCCTTTTATGTGTTTTGAATCTTTTATATGAGTGTTTTCTAAGTCTTTTATATAAGTCTATTATATGTTTTGAGTCCATAGAAATAACCAGTTTATTTTACTTTTTTGTAATTAATTCTGACCAAAATATCAATGAGGTCATTTATGCTCATAGAATTTATATGGAGTTCTTAGAAAATTCCTAATTTTCAAACTTTGAGTCCTCAATGGATTTGAGAAGGTAGCTATCAGAAGATAAAATGTTGAAAGAGCAACAGATTTCATTCATTAAATTTTACATGAAATAGTTGGTGTCATTTTGCACAGAAACAATGAGGTCACATACTCTTCAGACATCTGATATTTAATACAGTAAGTCGAAGCAGAAAATTCAAACAGAAAGGCACTTGGCTTAGTGTATAACTTAGCATGAAATCACTCTTTGTGTCACTACAGAGGCAGAAGACGGGGATGAAAATGGATGCAGAGGAGACAGGGTGGTCTGGACCAGGCAGCAAACACTCCGACGTATGAGCACATGTTCCTTGAGAGCTGATATTCTACCAGCTGGGGACTCGCAGAAGACATTTTGACTGTGACTGCAGCCCAGGTGCAGGGACTTTTCTCTCCAGCTCACCCCATATGTTCAACAGTTTGTGGGTAGCTGGAGCTCAAGGACACTCTTCAAAGAGAAAAGGAACCACACCTATTACATGAGTTGAATATAGTTTTCTTCAAGGCATTTATTCCCAACTAACATTACAGCATGCCTAAACTATTTCAACTTTGCTTTGTAGAAAGAATGTGAATTGTACTATTATTTATACAACATTGTCTACCGTCTCTACAGTCCTTCTTATGTAAAATTTGTTCTTAATGTTTTAATATTTTCTATGTAAGATCCCCTGACAAGACAACAAGAAATTAAATATGCCCTGAGTGTATATATTAGTTGGAGCCTCAGAAAAGCTTTCTGATAATGAAACAATTATTATAATTTGATTACTTTTACCATAATGTAAACTTTTTTAATGTATTGGTTGCATTTAACCTAACTTTGTATAACAGAAAGGATATAAAAACTCCACAACTCAAGTCAATTAGAAGATTACCAATATTTTAAATCTACTAAATTCTCTTATCCAAGAATACAAGAATATGTGTCGCAGTTAGCTTTTACTGTATGTGTGATGCCCAGAGTAAACTAAAGAGGGAATCTCAACTGAGGGATTGCCCAACTCAGACTGGCTTGTGAACATATCTATGGGGTGGGGTGTTGTTTTGATTTTTTTAATTAATGTAGGAAGGTCTGGCCAACTGTGGGTAACACCATTCCTCAGGTAGATGGCCCTGGGTTGTATAAGACAGCTGCCTAAGCTTGAGCATAAGTAGATAAACAAGTTCCAGAAATTCTGTTCCTAGTTTCTCCTTGAATTCCTGCCCTAAATTCCCAGAAGTGAATGGCTGGGACCTGAGAGTTTAAGTGGAATCACTTAAGTGGAATGGTTTCTTAGTCATGGTATTCTTGCAGCAACAACTAGATCTTAAGGACTTGTGTTGGGGATTGGTTTTAATGCTTTGTCTTAATTCAGAATCACACTGAAATCTATGTGTTCTCATGCTAATGGAAGTCAGCTTCCAGTTGGCTCTGATTGGGAAATAAAATTGCCAACTACCAAAGAATGGGTAAGATGAAAGAAACAGGGCTTTTAGATTTCAAGGGGCAAGGAACCAAGGGAGGAGATGACTTAGAGTGAGAGGGATCCGATTTAACAGCTGCATGAAAGAAAGCTACCAGCCATGTAAGAAAAGTAGCAGAGATGAAATGTTAATTTAGCAAGTTGACTCAGGAAAGTAATTTAACAAGTTGACTCAGGAAAGTTGGAGGGGAGAATGTATGCTGGCTTCAGGGAGGATTAGAAATGCCCAACCTCAAGGTTGTTTTGATTTGCATTTCCCTAATGATTAATGATGTTGAACATTTCTTAAGGTGTTTCTCAGCCCTCCGAAATTCTTCATGTGAAAATTCTTTGTTTAGCTCCATACCCCACTTTTTAATGGGGTTATTTGGTTCTCTGGGTTCTACCTTCTTGAGTTCTTTGTATATATTAGATATTAGCCCTCTGTCGGATTTAGGGTTGGTGAAGATCCTTTCCCAATCTGTTGGTTGACATTTTGTCCTTTTGACAGTGTCCTTTGCCTTACAGAAACTTTGTAGTTTTATGAGGTCCCATTTGTCAATTCTTGATCTTAGAGTGTAAGCTATTGGTGTTCTATTCAGGAACTTTTCCCCTGTGACCATGTCCTCAAGGGTCTTCCCCAGTTTCTTTTCTATTAGTTTCAGTGTGTCAGGTTTTATGTGGAGGTCCTTGATCCATTTGGAGTTGAGCTTGGTACCAGGAGATAAGAATGGATCGATTCGCATTCTTCTGCATGCTGACCTCCAATTGAACCAGCACCATTTGTTGAAAAGACTATCTTTTTTCCACTGGATGCTTTCAGCTTCTTTGTCGAGGATCAAGTAACCATAGGTGTGTTAGTTCATTTCTGGGTCTTCAATCCTATTCCATTGATCCGCTTGCCTGACATTGTACGAATACCATGCAGTTTTTTTTATCACTATTGCTCTGTAGTAAAATTTGAGGTCTGGGATACTGAATCCCCCAGAAGTTCTTTTACTGTTGAGAATAGTTTTAGCTATCCTGGGTTTTTTGTTATTCCAGATGAATTTGAGAATTGCTCTTTCTAGCTCTATGAAGAACTGGGTTGGGATTTTTATGGGGATAGCATTGAATCTGTAGATTGCCTTTGGCAAGATAGCCATTTTAACTATATTAATCCTGCCAATCCATGAGAATGGGAGATTTTTCCATTTTCTGAGATCTTTGATTTCCTTCTTCAGAGATCTGAAGTTCTTGTCATATAGTTCTTTCACTTGTTTGGTTAGAGTCACACCAAGATACTTTATGCTGTTTGTGGCTATGTGAAGGGTGTCATTTCTCTAATTTCTTTCTCAGTCTGCTTATCCTTTGAGTATATAAAGGCTATTGATTTGCTTGCGTTGAATTTGTAGCCAGCCACTTTGCTGAAGTTGTTTATCAGCTGTAGGAGTTCTCTAGTAGAGTTTTTGTGGTCACTTAAGTATACTATCATTTCATCTGCAAATAGTGATGCAGATTCTTCCTTTCCTTTGACTTCCTCCTTTCCAATTTGTATCTCTCATTATGTTGCTTAATTGCTGTAGCTAGGACTTCAAGAACTATATTAAAAAGATATGGAGAGAGGGGGCAGCCTTGTCTAGTCCCTGATTTTAGTGGGATTGCTTCAAGTTTCTCTCCATTTAGTTTGATATTGGCTCCCGGTTTGCTGTATATTGCTTTTACTAAATGCAAATCAAAACAACCTTGAGATTTCACCTCACACCAGTCAGAATGCCTAAGGTCAAAAACTCAGGAGACAGCAGGTGTTGGTGAGGATGTGGAGAAAGAGGAACGCTTCTCCACTGCTGGTGGGATTGCAAGATGGTGCAACCACTTTGGAAATCAGTCTGGCAGTTCCTCAGAAAACTGGGCATGACACTTCCTGAGGACCCTGCTATACCACTCCTGGGCATATACCCAGAGGATTCTTCAGCATGCAATAAGGACACATGCTCCACTATGTTCATAGTAGCCCTATTTGTAGTAGCCAGAAGCTGGAAAGAACCCAGGTGTCCTTCAATGGAGGAATTGATACAAAAAATGTGGTATATTTACACAATGGAGTACTATTCAGCCATTAGAAACAATAAATTCATGAAATTCTTAGACAAATGGATGGAGCTGGAGAACATCATACTAAGTGAGGTAACACAGTCTCAAAAGATCAATCATGGTATGCACTCACTGATAAGTGGATATTAGCTTAGAAACATTGAATACCCAAGACATAATCCACATATTAAATGATGTCCAAAAAGAATGGAGGAGTGACCCCTGGTTCTGGAACGACTCAATGCAACAGTATAGGGGAATTCCAGAACAGGGAAGTGGGAAGGGGTAGATGGAGGAACAGGGGGAGGCAAGAGGGCTTATGGGACTTGTGGTGAGTGGGGACCCAGAAAAGGGGAAATCATTTGAAATGTAAATAAAAAAATATATCAATAAAGGAAAAAAATTAAAAAAAAAAAAGAAAAAGAAATGCCCAACAACTGAGCTAGTCGAGGCATATCAAAATCAGCTGGGGTGTGTGTCCCTCATTAGTGAATCAGAATGAGAGCTCTTGAGCAGGTGCAGTGCTTGAGACCTGTTCGGAGCCGAAGTGGTTTAACTAATTCTCTGTTACAAACTAGAATTAAAGGTCATCTGAATTTTGTGTTTGTATTCCCTCATTGCTTATGAAGATCTCTGTAAATAAAATACAAATAAGAATGGTCTTCCCACTTCTCATGATTTAGTTATGAAACAATTCCTCACAAGTATGCCCTGTCATTTGGATTTTAATTAATTCCAGATGTAGTCAAGTGGACAGCTACCAAGAATGACCACCAGACCAAGCTAAGCTGGGTTCATCTTGAACAACTTGCTCACAGTTAATTCACAATCACACCTTCTATTGGGTTCCAAATTATATCCAGGCCATTGGCTAAATTCTCATACTCTAAAAAATAATACCTATGATCAAAATGACTTCGATCTGCATATGAAAAGTAAAAAAAAAGCTTAATTTTATAAAGAAAGTAGCTATGTGTTACACATGCCCCAAGAAGAATAACATGTTTAATTTTCTATATCAGTAATATTAAGTATCAAGAAACTTATCTAGTTAATGGATAGAAAGGAGTAATTCTCAAAAGCTGTGTGGGGAAGACATACTGTCTGGTGACTATATCCAGGCAATGTACAATTTTTATTTTGATTTTGTTGGTTTCAAGCAATCATAAAAGTTCTTTTTCCCTTTTCCTCACTTCTGGTTGGAGGAATGGTGTCTTGAAGATAGACAGAAGTACCTTTCAAGCACACATTTAAAATGAACACCCCGCCAAAAAAACAAAAACAAAAATATAAATAAGCACCCTCCTCCAGTCCATACTATGGCTCTGTACACTAATACCTAACTCACCATTGCTGGCTCTGCTTCCCAGTGTGTCTAGAGTGGCTTAAGCAGTGAATTGAATAGTGAGAAAATATATCTAGTAAACATTAATAACTGGAAATATATTCAGTCCTACACTAGAATTTGGACATCAAACAACCAGATCTTAGCATGTTTTTTAATCTTATAAACACTGCCTATGTCCAGCGAGGCTTAAATCAACTTGCACCGAGACAACTGATTTGGCCAGAGCCAGACTGACTCCATGACAGGCTTCAATCTGGCAGTTCAGGAGACTAAGTCCAAATTACTGTTTCCCAGAGATGGAAAAGTCCAAAACAAGTCAGTTCCAGGCAAACCCACCACTTGAGGGCAGCCAATTAGGAGCTGTCCACCATCTACCCTGAGTCAAGTATAGTTAATAAGCAATGGTTCCAGAAAGTCCCCCAAATTCCCCCAGAGCCTCAACCAATCAATAGGCATCTATACCCTTGGAGATAGAGCCAACCAAGCAAGGGAGAAAAAGGGAAAGGTCACCTACTCCTGACCTACAAGCCTTAAATTGAACCTCTAAAGTTCACATCTCTGTTGTCCATTTTAGTGACTGATAGACCTCTGCATGCTGGATTTCTGAAGAATAAACACTCTTTACTGTTGAAAATAAGGAAAAAGAAAAATAGATGTAATTGGATCAATTAATCTATTCTCCCATGTTTACTTTGATTTAAATGACTTAGAAAACTTCTAAAATTATATATATATGTATATATATATATACATATATATAGTATATAGTTATATATGTAGATACACAAACAAAATTTTAGACCTTCATATTTTCTAAAAAAATATTTACAATTTAGCAAAAAGAAAGAAGTTATGGGAAAATAGCTATGAGATTTACTATACCGAAAGAACATTTATTAATATTTGCTAAATATCATCTTAGGCATATAGCATTTTTTGTATGTTGAGACAGACAAGTAAGCAAACAACTGCTCAAATATAATAATTATAAATAAAATACTTTGGCCTTGCATTTGTTAAATGATTGTTCTAAAACAAACTGACATAAACCCAAGGAAGTGGCTAATTAAGACACTGTAAGAATGCAGTATAAGAATGTTAAGATAATACATGATTCACCCTCTTCCCATTTCCATTATAATAACTCTGTGTTTAACTTTAGAGATACTATGATTGCTTCCTCCTTCTACTTATATACATAAACTATCAAACTCTTCACAAATACTCTTCTGTTGTATTTATAAATATGCTTTCTCTTCAGTGCATATTCTGCTTGTGAGGGAGCTGAGATTCACACTCCCCTTTGTCTTTAACAATCATCACTGTTTTCTTTTTTCTTTTTCTTGATCCTCTCTCTCTCTCTCTCTCTCTCTCTCTCTCTCTCTCTCTGTGTGTGTGTGTGTGTGTGTTTCATTTATAGATTTCAGGTAAAATGTATCTGTGGTCCATGTTAATACTGAAATCCATATGGATGTCCCTGGTCTGTGCCACTATCTGAAACTGTTGATGTCTGTGAGCTGTGTTGCCCACATGCCAATGAACATGTTGTGAGTAGCCTACACAGACATCTGAGGACACACTGAAGTCTGTGCTGCAAAGGATCATGGTCTGGTCTATGGTCCTGCTGCAGCCTGGGTCCATGTTTATGTTCACGTCCTGTCTTACCACTGAAGGCTAAGTGTATGTCTGGTCTGTACTGTTATCTGATGCCTCATTGATGTCCATGGCCTGAGCTAACACTGTGGACTATATTCTTGTCTGTGGCCTGTGTCACTGTGGAGGCCATATTGATGATTTTGGCATGTGTTACTGTTCACGGATTTTATGGTATCTACGGCCTGACCTACACCAGAGAGGTCTCTGTTGGTGTCTGTGATCTCTACTGGCACCAGAGATTATACTGAGATCATGGCACATGCCAACAATGAAGACCATGTGTGTGTGTGTGTGTGTGTGTGTGTGTGTGTGTGTGTGTAGACCCTGCTGTGCTGCCTCCAGAAATCATGTATAAAGTCCATGATCACGCTCCTGCAGACTGTAAAAGGCAGGGAAGCTATTTTTCAGTGATACTGATGTCTACAGACTCACTGTTGAGAAAGAGGGACATAGAAGTTTTCTGTGACAACCTTCACCCCCTTACACCTCCCCCAAAAAATTCTAGACAGAAAATCATCAAAAAGATCTCTTAAAAATTGTGATAAGGAAGTTGAAGTATAGATCTCCACAACCGATGGATTCTTGTAGGAGTGTGGGTGGGGAGGACTCAGTTTTCGTTAAGAGACTGGCAACTGGACCTGACCATTGTCCAGTGAGTATACAGACAACACAAATGGAACTTTTCTGTTATTATTATTTCTCTTTTATGGGAGAGAGGTTACAAGGGTGAGGGGCAGACCTATGATGACTGTGAAGTGTCATAGGCATTCATGTTGTGAAAAAAATAACAAAAAAGAAAACCTATGTTTAATATGTACAGGTTTTTATCATATGTTTATTCATTAAGACATAGTCACTGGAGGCTAGAGAAATGACTCAGTGTTTAAAGAGCAATGGCTGTTCTTCTAGGGGACCAGCATGGTAGCTCACAAATATCTGTAACTCCAGATCCAGGGGATCTGACACCCTCACTCACACATACATGCAGGCAAAACACCAATGCTCAAAAAATAAAAATAAATGAAGAAATAATTTTAAACATTAGGGAAAAAAGGAAAAGATGTCGCTTTGCCTTTCCTAGTCCTTCTTCATGGAGAAGGGGGCTTACGGGACTTTCGGGGAGTGGGGGGGAGCTAGAAAAGGGAAATCATTTGAAATGTAAATAAATTATATCGAATAAAAAAAAGAAAATATCTACACTTTTTGGCAAAGTTTGAAGTACAGAACACATTTTTTTAAATGATAACTTGTCTTTATATACATTTAATATCCTGCTATTAATCACCATAGCTGGAAGTGAACCTTTACTGCAACCTTTCCACATGGTGAGATGCCTTCATCCAAATATTAGCAATAGTCTTTCTATTTTTTATGAAAGTTTAAAAATTTAGATTACATGTGTAATTAATGTCCTGAAACTTTTGTCTTACTGTATCTGTCTGTCTGACTTGTCTAAACTTTTCATTCCAAATAGGAACGAAAGAAAGAAAGAAAGAAAGAAAGAAAGAAAGAAAGAAAGAAAGAAAGAAAGAAAGAAAGAAAGAAAAACAACAGTAACACACATTTCCAGCATAGTGAACAATTGAGCTCATAGTGTTTATAAAATCATGGATGACTAATAAAAGCCCAAATGACCCTCACAAGCTATATAAATGAATAGTGCCCCCCATTAAGCGCAGGTAAAGACAAGAATACTACAGGGAATGCAGTCCCCATCCGAATCAATCTTTCAACTGTTGGGTACCCTAGAACCCCCAAGACTGTAGTCCATACAGGCAGAGTACATGTACCTGAGGGTTGAAAAGGCAAGACGCTGTATGCCATGTGGGCTGGTAGTCAGTCTGTTACATAGATGGTCAGTATATGTTGCTTCATTCCATCACTGTGGTTACCAAAGGAGCTGTCATTTTTATATCTAAATCTCATACCAAATTAACAAAGGAATTAAGTGACTTCCCTAAAGTCATAATAAATAAATAAGTAAATAAATCAATACATAAACAATAGTGTAAGTTTAGCTACTTGCTTACTGACTATGTGTGATGGGAGCGATAACAATCTTTGCCTGACAATTTTCATGGTGTAAATTATTAAACATTGCATGACATCAAGGTACCAACCTGGTCTCTTTGAGGGAGACTGTGAGAAAAATACTCTCTTTTCCATATCATTTTATTCCATAGACAAAGTTTATATAGATGGCATCACAAAATACAAAACAATGAAATATTTTAAAAATTAAAGGTGATTAATTTTGAACATTTGTTAAATCTATTTCTAATATACTGTGCCAAACTTGTTATAAGTTTACTTTAATTTTTAATTGTAGGTGCTTTAAACAACCAAATCCCTGAAAATCTACACACTTGCTACTAAGGATCGACATGCTGTTCCTGGATCACTACTATGTCTAGGTCTTTTTTAGAAATCTCAGCTCTGTCATGCTAAGACAGCTGGCTTCGGTCTAGGTGTACCGCACTAGAGAGTGATGCAGTATAGGGGAATACCAGGACAGTGAAGCAGGAGTCGGTGGGCTGATGAGCAGGGGAGGGCAGATGAGAGAGGGGTTTCTGGAGGGGAAACCAGGAAAGTGGATAACATTTTAAATGTAAATAAAGAAAAATATCTAATAAAAAAAAAGATTTCAAAAAAGAAATTTCCTTCAATAAATACAGTTGATTGATTGATTGATTGATTGATTGACTTTTTAAAAAGGTCAAAGGATCCTGACTCCACCATCTTCTCCAGTCAGCCACCTTTGTAAATGAGAGCAGCTCAGAATTCTTCTCTGTTATGCTTTCTGAATGTATCGCTTATGTAAAGAAGCTAAGTTGTTATCTTTATTATATTGTAACCAGGCAAATCTTCTTTAGGTAACAATTACAACCTTTACTTTGCCTCATGAAAGGCTAACTCTCTTGTTAAAATGTAAGATAGAAAGATAGACAAGTTTACATAATACAAGCTTGGTATCCCATATACTGGTAAGAAATTCTGGAACTTTATATCTAGAAATATTTATTGTTACAATACTTGGTGACCAAATATGCTTGACCAAAAGGATTATGCAAATAGTGCTTCACTGTTTTTGGCAAACAACTTTCAATATAAAGCACTATGAAGTAGCTTTCTGCTATAATTGCCTCTCTTCAATCTTAAACAACTAAACTCAGTTGAAACAACTGGAACAACTTCCTAACCTCATCTCATGTTTTCCTTTCAAAAATTTTCTTTGTCCTGTTTTTTTCTTCTTCTAGACTCACAGAACTTCCATGGAAATGCTTTTTAAATTGTTGATATTTAAGTCATACATAATATACCCTGTTTTTTCACTGTGGACTTTCAATCCATTACAAATTGTGCTCTTGATATCTTCATTTTCTTATTTCTTAATTAAACTATCTCTGTCTAATTTTAATGTTCCAGTCACAGTTTTGTGTTCGATAAGAGTATGTAAAATAATGCTTGTGCTTCCACAGAAAATTTCTTCTGGTACATGAAGAAAGGAAAAATACAATAAAATAAGACAGAGATGCTCCCACTGTCTTTTGCATTAGTATTCTGTATAAAGCAAAGCCAGCTGGTCAAAAAGTGATAGAAAGGTGTGATAGTCTGGTGGGGGAAATCCTCTATTGTGTGGTAAAATGAGTAACTGGAAGGTAGAGACTGCATTTAGGTTATCAAAGGACCTTAGTCCACATGGGAAGTGTCATGGCAGTGCGATCATATGCCTTACACGTTGGAGAAGAGGAAAGGAAATCCACAATCATGAACTAACATTGACTCAGAGGAGCCTGATATCCAAGGTAGGGCCTATGGGGCCAGTCCAAATTTGTTTCCCATTACTAGAAGACTGGGGCTCAAGTAGAGTGTGCCTTAATTAGCATTATATTTATTCTTTAAATGAATGATCACTATTGCTGACAAGGGAATAGAGATGCAGGAAGTAAGTGCTTTAAAATAGCAAGTCCAGAGCTTTCTATGTTTATTGAAACAATGAATCCAAGTGAGAATCATGTTTTGACCAATGTAGAAAAAAAGCAGTAGTGGTGACAAACTACTACATCTAATCATATCTTTCAGAATTTTATCCTACATTTTTGGAGATTGGGGAACCACTGGAGAGGCTCAGCCTTCTGCAGTTTTCCATTCCTGATCCAATCCTTGGTGCTGTAGAGTGGTACTCTACAAACTTCCCTACCAGCTGATGGTCTCAAGTGCATTGAGTTTATCCTTTCTAGTACGTGGATCTCCTGGCTTTCTCAGACCTTGGGACAGACTCTGCTGTCTAGTTTTTCTTACACTTTAGCTCTATCTTTCCTCTCTTTTTTTTCTCTTCCCTTCCTTGTTCCTTCTTTTTCTTCCTTTTCTTTCTTTTTTTGTTTCCTCATTCCTTCCTTTCCCTTCCTCTTGCCATTTCTTTCATTCTCTATGCATCTCTTAACATGAGCAGAGAACACATGTGCTTACTGTGTATAGGTGTGTGCACGGTATGTAGGGGTGCATCAGTTCATTTGGATAGGTTTCTCTGGGTGTGGAATGTTAAACATTCCATATCTTCCTCAGTAACTCTCCACCTCATTTGGGAATTTTTTCATTTCCTTGTTTTATTCTTTTTTTTAATTAGACATATTCTTTATTTACATTTCAAATGTTGTTCCCTTTACTGCTCCCCCCCCAAAAAAAATCCCATAACTTATCTCCCCTCCCCCTGTTCCCCAATCAACCCTCTTCCACTTCCCTGTCCTGGTATTCACCACACTGCTGCATCAAGCCTTTCCAGGGCCTTTCCTGCACCAGGGTCTCTCCTCAGTTTGATGTCCAACAAACCATTCTCTGTTGCCTATGCGTCTGGAGTCATGGGTCCCTCCATGTGCACTCTTTGGTTGATGGTTTAGTCCCTGGGAGCTCTGGGAGTACTGGGTGGCTCATATCATTGTTCCTCCTATGGTGCTGCAAACCCCTTCAGCTCCTTGGGTCCTTTTTCTAGCTCCTCCATTGGGGACTCTGTGCTCAGTTCAATGGCTGGCTGAGAGTGTGCCCTCTGTATTTGTCATGCACTAGCAGAACCTTCCAGGTGACAGCTATATCCAGCTCCAGTCAGCAAGCACTTGTGGGCATCGATAATAGCGTCTGGATTTTGCATATGGGATGGAACCCTAGATGGGGTAGTCTCTGGATGGTCTTTCCCTCAGACTCTGCTCCACACTTTTTCTCTATAGCTCCTTCTGTGGGTAGTTTGTTCCCTCTTCTAAGAAGGACCAGAGTAGCCATACATTGTTCTTCCTCCTTCTTGGGGAACATTTATATGTGAATTGTGTCTTGGGTATTCCAAGCTTCTGGGCTAACATCCACTTATTAGTGAGTGCATGCCCTGTGTGTTCCTTAGTGATTGGGTTACCTCACTCAGGATAGCCCTGGGAAAAATGCTGTTTCCATCTTCCAAGAACTGGGCCTGTAGGTCATGCTCAGCTTTTTATCTGGGTGACTGGTTTGAACCTAGAGTGGACAAACATTTTACCAACTGAATCTTCTCCATGACACCCAATTCCTTTCTTAACAGCCTTCCAGAGGAAGGGCACCCCTCCCTGTCGTGTCTGTGTAGCTGCCTACCCCATGCTGTCTAAGTCACCTGCCCCCTTTACTGTTCTTCTTTCCACTTGGGCTTGAATCACAGCATGTCACATCACTGTCGACTGCTTCTTTTGTGCTTTAGGTCTCCTACAAGACAGTCTATTTTAATTTCTAGATAATTGTCAAAATGAAACCTAACTTTTTTTTTCTGCATTCATACTCAGAATTATTATTTTTTCTGTCCCAGGGCAAAACTTGCCTACTGGATTTTGGAATCATATGGAATTGAATTCATTATCTTCTATTAACAATTATATACCATGGGGAAAAACAACAACAAGAACAGTAACAACAATAACAACAACAACAACAGCAACAACAAAAACCCCAAAAACTTCAATTAACACCTTTGATTTTTGTTTTCTGTAAAGTGGATATAAGTGGAATGATATTTTCTATTGAAGGACTTTATCTCTTTTCATTTTATATTTGTTGGAATTTGAATTTAAAACATGGTGCTATTTCTGAGTTTGCAAATATGAAATGATTCGAAGGGTTTTGAACTACCCATGGCTATACAGTATGACTGAGAAACATGAAGGCTGCGGCCTGCTGAGAACCATTATACCACGGCTTAAGCTCGCCTGCTACTCTGTTTCTAAATTTCAAGAAGGGAGAAATCCTAAAAAAAAAAAAAACTCTACTTTTTGGCTCAGTGTGTCCCTGAGATAACACAGTGCAACCACCTGCATTGCAGTAGACACTTTTCAAAAAACAAAGCCAGCTTCCGGTTCCCACCCAATCTTCCCAGCTCTCACCTTGCTATCCCAGCAAAAATAACACAAGAAGTGAAGCAGGTTAGAGAACTAAATTATTATAATTGTGTCTGGCTTCAGAGGGAAAGAAGGCATTTTATATACTTGAAGTGGTAACATTAAAATGTTTTCTCTTTGAGAGTCTGTGCTGGGGGGATTTGAAGTATACTCGGCTCAGTAGATTTTATCCACATAAAGCACTTTTGTTGAAAATCTGCTTTTCTCCAGTTTGTTATTATTAAGCAAACAGCCAGCCCTTTTCAAACTTGTAAAGCAGTTACTGGTTTTCTTTTCACTCTGAATTCCCATTACTTTGCTTTGTGTCTTTTGCCTTTCTCTGCTTTTCCTAATGAGCCCACCTCTCTCTTTGCAACCACTGATATCAAATCTCAGTTCCAGTAGCACATGCATTTAGTTTGGTGAATTATACTAACTAGATAACCCATGCACACCGCTGGCCAGCCCCTTCCTGCTCACCATTAGCATACTGACTTCTCTCTGTCTGATGTCATTGGCTCCATCATTCAGCCTTGATTTCTGAGAACCTGTGGTTTGATTTTGTAGTATAAGGTCTTTGATTAGAGCTGACTTTTAGATGGAGGAATAGTAAGACCGGAAAAGGAGCTACATTAAGTAAAGCCTCTTTTACTTACAAAGATGAGAGGGGGCATAGAAGAAATTTTATTTCTGGGCATCCAGCTGCTGACTGGCATAATTAATGCCCTAGCTAGGTCTTACAATTTTGCTTCTGCAAGAAAGGTCTTTAAGCTTTTGTTGTGTTCAGTTTTAATTTACCTAATTTAAGCAACCACACATGACAACAAGGCACTGTATTGGATAACACAATAGTGCAGAGATGTTGGTCTGGGTGAGCCTGGGTCCTGTTGTTTGTAGAAATAGAGACATTATATTTTGAGTTTACCTTATTGTTTTCTTTTTGAATTTACAGTTAATCTGGAAGAATTGATGTAAACCCAAAGTCCCCAGATCAATCCTGCCATAAGAGAAGATACTGCTTGGCAAGTTCTAATGACATATCCTTTTAAGGGCTTACAATTTCCCCCTTTTATGCACTTTCCTTGGTTTTCTGAAGTATTCAGTCTGAAACAGACAAAAAAAAGCCATCAATGAATTAATTACTCTGAATCTCAGCTGTAATTCTAACGAGTGGCGTTCATCTCCATTTGCTGATTTCTCTCTATTTCAAAGCTAAGCCTCCTTCACATATATTTTGTAAAGGGAATTGACTTGTCTACCATGATAATAAAAGCCAGTTTCATGATGATTCTGTGCTAAGGTGTCTGTATGGAGCAGGCTTTCTCTGGGTGCATTGCTATGGATTTCTTTTATCCTATGATGAGGCGTTTTATGCTCTCGGAAGAGATTACACCGTAAATAGACTCCTTTCACTGACCAGGAACATACCTACCATTCATGAAAAATATTATCACTATGAAGAAATGTAAGTGTGTCTTTCTTGGGATGGTGATTGTCCTATAAATGTTCATGTGCAGTTGTGTTACCTACCATTCAAGATTTGGAGGCCAGGTCATGGCACTTTTAGGAAGTACTGAGAAGTTTAGCAACTGGGGCCTCATGGAACATTGAGATCACCAGGAATGAAGCATCTAAGGGGACCTTGACTTCTTCATATCTCTGTGTTTGCTCTTAGCCTTCATGAAGGAAGCATTTTTGACCCACATGCTCCCTGCTAATATGTTATAGCTTGCTCATGGACTTCAACCACAGAAACCATGAGCCAAAACATCCTTCATCCTTTTAAACTGAATACCTCCAACATTTTGTCATGGTGATAAAAGACTGAAGAATTTAAATTGTTTATTTCTAATACAATATTTCAGCTGTTATAAATAACTGAGAAAAGCTGATACTTATTAAATCTGATGTCCAAATACAAACTGTCAAACTCAATTTGGAATTCATCTATTTTTTTTAAATTATGCTATGTATTTAGATTCCTGTTTAGAACTTTAAGAAAAGATGTATGCTTTTTCAACTTTCAAGGCAAATATAAAGGACACTGAGACAACATAGCCTAACACCAAAAATTATTACAAGTTTTATATTCTTATATTATCCATTGAAAATGGACTCTCTCTTAATAATTTCTTTCGCTCACTTATGTTATTTTAGCCTTTTTATTATTGTAATGTTTCTGTTATATATGCTGTAAAAGCCCTGATAATGTATGCATATTCACTTATCTTTCACTCATTGATACTCTAGTAGTAGGGACACATAGAGTAAATGATGGCAGTTAATGAATCGTCCTTGAGCCAACCAAACAACATTTAAAATGCTTAAGCTATCTTTCTTTGGGAATTCCTTACAAGTACTTTAGAACCTCCTTTGCCTTCTTGCTATGGTCAAATATTCTTACCAATCACATCAGCCTCCTGGAAATAGTGACCCTTTACCCTTATTCCCCTAAAACTGGAGTGGATGGATTTCACAGGGAAGACTCCACGCTCAGTGAGAGTGCTGTTCAAAACTGTAAACCTATGTCCTCTGGGTTTACACTGGGAAATTTCCATGGAAGTCAGATATCCTCAAGTAACTGGGTAAAAATTGCCTTGATTAGGCATTTTCCAGAAAGGCAGAACAGCATCCGTCTGCTTAATTTTTAAATTATAATTACATTTTGTGCCTTGATTCCTCTACTGCATTCCAATCAATGTCTTTTTCCTGATACAAGTTAAAAAGCATTAATATTTTGAACCTTGCTCTTGGAACAAGGAGATTTGATTTCAGTGTCGTTTCTAAAATCTATCACTGTAAAATCATTGACAGGACACTTTTTCTTTTTAACACCAATTACATGCCAAACACCATCTTCAGTAATTGTCACAGATTATTTTATTTAATGCATCATTAGCTAAGGTTACATGAGTTTGCAATTGGCAGAATATTCAAATTCAAGTGCTTAATTAAAAAACATACATTGACCTTCTCTGCTTTTCTTCCTGTCTCCTCCTGATCCGCCGTAAGCATCTTTTTTTGTGGTTCTCTTCTTAGCAACCATCCTGGAAGGCATATCAAAAACTATATTTCTTATAAATGAGTAAGTTTCCAGACTATGGAAAGGGTAATATGTGATCTGTACTGTCAATATTCTATGAAGAACAAACTTTCTTCTTAAGACTTGGACCCCATCCAAATGAATTTATATGCTTAATAGTAGAAGAAACCCATCCAGAGATCTCCTACGCTCATAAAACCATCCCTAAAATTTGTGGCCCAATTGAGCAAATAACCTACACCCTGTTCAGCCAAGTTTGAATCCTTGATGTGTACATATACAAAAGGAGAAGTGCCCCCGCTGTACCTGACAGGGCAACTTGACTGACCATCTGTGTTTGCCATGACAGTGTTCTCACAGACTCAAGAAGTAATGACTGAACATTATAAAAAGAAAAAAAAAAAGAACAAAATGTCACTGTAGTCTTCTCACGGACAGAAGCCCATACAGCTGTTGGCATATAGAGGCTGCATAAACTCAGAGACAGCGACACTCTGAAGACCTATCTCTTGTCAGGAATTCCGGCTAACATTGTCAGCCAACTTGAGCATTGCACGACTAAAAGCACTGGTATTCACAGGTTGTTATTAGGCACCCCGACTCTCAGATTTGAGAATAGCAACCCAAATGAAGACAGTTCTCAAAGGATTGGAGATACAGAAAGAAGAGCAACCATGCTCTCAAAGTTCCACATTTTGCAAATGCAGCATGAGAGTACTACCTTTAGTACTACTGTGAATCTGCTTTAAATAATTCAAAATGTTGTTTTGTTTAAGAAAAACTATTTTTAATAAATACTTTCTCTGGATAAGAATCCAGAGTCTCCTTGGAGGGCCTCCTGTGATCTTCATTGTTTCTACTTTCTCTACTCGAAAGCATTGACTAAGTAGCTGAACTGGCAATTTTTTCTTTCCTTTCCTTTTCTTTTCTTTTCTTTTCTTTTCTTTTCTTTTCTTTTCTTTTCTTTTCTTTCTTTTCTTTCCTTTCCTTTCCTTTCCTTTCCTTTCCTTTCCTTTCCTTTTCTTTTCTTTTCTTTTCTTTTCTTTTCTTTTCTTTTTCTCTGCTAGACTCTTTGAAGAACATCCCGGTTCTTTTTTTTTTTTTTTGCATTGGGCCATTTTTGCTCTTTTCAAATTTCTAGTGTCTCTTCCAGCCTGAAAACTTCCTGCCTCTGTAGAATGCCTGCCTGATGCTTTTGCTACACTCCCCAAAGTTTTATCCTGAGGCATACATAATTTACTCTTCAATGCTTATTCAACAAGACTTCCCTCAGCCTTGCCAAAATGCAAACTCTGGCCAAATGGAATTCCTGTGTGGACTTCTTTCAGAATCACGTCTTCCAGCCAGTGGTCCAGCCAAAGAACTATCTGGGCAGCTGTGCTCGCTCGCTCACTGACATACTTTTCAACCTCCCTGGCAGGCAGCCCGAAGTACAGGCTGCCAACACCCCTGTCTCCATTTTCAACAGAGCACAGATCTTTAAGGACTTTCTCTCAACTCTCAGAGCCACTTAGAAGGAGCTCTAGCCCTGTCTCTGTCAGTTTCTTGTCCGAAGTGAGCTCCTGCTGCTTTTAAAATTTGCTAAAGGGAAACATCTGTTTCTCTGCGGGGTTGCTTCAATGTCCATGAAGGCGCTGAGGTGGTTTTGTTCTAATTCCCCCTCTTTCATGAAACATAGCAATTTCAGCAGCCATGCACTTTGTGTTTTCCCATATTTCAGGCTTTAAATTTAAATGCGTTGCTATTTTATGGAGTATTCTGGGAACACGGGGTTGTTCTGGGGCTGGGATCTTCAGCATTCTATAGACTAGACTTTATTGTATGGTTTAGTTCTTTCTGTCTTCCCTGAAATCTATCAGCTTCAGCTTACCCCATAAACTATTTCACCTTCTACTCTTTGGAAATACTTTCTCAGCCCCTGTACTTCAAAGTCATTGCTTATTTAAAATGCATTTTGTCTCTCCTTACAATTGATTTCTGATCGATTCATGCATTTGCATGAATATATATATATATATATTCATATATATATATAAATATACAGGCATCTATATGAACCTCGGTTTTCTCATCTAAAACAAGAGACTACCTGATGCTACTGAGCAGCCAACAAAACTCTGAATTCTAAACATAAGACAGATTTGACCACCTGGATTTTTTTTCTCAATAATATTCCAAGATTATGCTTTCTACAACTTGTTCGACAAGCTTTTACTTCATAAAGTATTACATGGGCACATGATAAAAGGAGAGATTTTGGAAGACAATTAGAAGAAATAGGTTGGGATTCAGAAACTAGCCATGTTTTGCTGTTGATCTGAGATATTACAAATAAAAAACAAAAAGTAAAAAAAAAAACAAAAAAAAAAAAAAACAAAGATCCCATCTGTAACTGAGAGATGAAAAACTGTTGATGACACATACTCTCCCTGAAGAAGTCCATGTCTGATTCCAGATCACACTTTGGATGGCTTACAACCGGTTATAATTCTATCTGGAGTGTATTCTTGCCAATATTTTCCTTGATCCTTTAGCTTCAGTGCCAGCTCTCTCTGGAACTCAGACTCTAATCAATAACTAGAGTGCACATTTTGTAATAAAAATGGTAAAATAGATCCTCTGACTTGAATTTCAGATTTTAAGATGTTTTATTTCATTTAAAGATATGTAACAGTGTGCTTAGCATCCCCTGAACCTTACAAATTGTCCTTATTCGTTTGTGTTAGAAACATAGGGCACGCTGGTCTATAGCCTTTCTTTTCCTTTCTCTTCCATCTGGTGCTACATGGAAAACTCTCATTTCATGTATAGGACACTAATTCATGTATGTGTCCTTCCCAGGGAGATGGTTTCAAAAGAGACACCAACTCCTTCCTACTTTCTAATTCACAATAGCTAATAGGAAGGACTGGCAGACAGCCAGGGTAATAGTGAAGTTCAAGTGAGCATCACCTCCCTCCCTCTTGCAGCTTTATGGGGTGGTATCGACCTTGACCTTGACCATCAATGAGCTAAGATTGTACTTCCTGCAAATCTTCCCATAAATTCCCTATGCAGATTCCATTAACTTCTTTCTTTCCTTTTGTCTTCAAGTCTGGCAGAGTGTCCTATGGCTTCTTATTCAGAACATCAGATAAATACTCCCTTGTCTACACCTGACTCAAAAGTCCTAACTGCCATGCTTCACCTCCTGGGATCCTGATCTATGTAGCTAGCCACAACTATTCAGATTTCTGAGAAAAGTTTGGTGCTAACAATAGCAAGTTTTCTTTGATAGTTAAAAAAAGTTAATGTATTTCCTAGTATTGGGTAAGATTTCCAAATGACAAAAATGCTGAATGAAAATATTGTTGCCTAGTGCTCAGACAGAAGTCCCCAGAGGTAGCAGAGGTCAAATTAGTGGAAATATAAGTTGCAGGTGGGGGTAATAACATACGTAAGAGGAAATCAGAAATAATGTAAACAAAAACCCATCCAGAGAAAGGGGCTCCTCCTTACAACAAAATATTGTAAACACACAATAATAAAACTCAACAGAGGTTTGAAGTTATCTTTCCCAAGACTTCAAATATAAAAGTGCATTTTCTGAATAGGCTAAATACTGTGATGCTTGCAATTAGTCCTTGGTGAAGTTATGGTCTGGGTGGACATTCCAAGCCTATGGACTCCAGTACAGGATGTATTTTGTAACATGAGCATATCAAAGACTCGATTTCTTTCTAGTTGTGAAGAGAGGGGCCCAAAAGGCTTCTCATTCTGCATCTGTCACTGAAACCACCACAAAGGAAGAAGAAAACTCCAAAGGCACTTGTCATCTGAACTGCTTGGGAAGTACACATGCTAATGAAAACGTAGCAGGCTGACTAGACACCAAATAAGACAGTTAATTGAAAGACGTTCAGACATTTATGATTAGTAGAGTGAGCAGTGAAAAAGTTATTTGATAAGCTCATTAATGAGGAAAGAAGACTTGTATAATTCAACTTGTGCTTTAAGGAAGTAGATACTGTTTAGGTCTACAAACATGTTTGTTTTTTTTTTTTTTATAAATTGTTTTTACACATTAGAATGTGGCTTTTAAGTATTTGCTTATAAGGAGTGTGGCTTTTAAGTATTTGCATACAGATATAAGGAGGCAGAGAAGATCCAGAAATAAATCTCAAGGCAACCTTGTAGGTGGAACTACCTCTTGTTGGCTAAATATAAAATAGAATTCTTAAAACTCACACTATGCGACTATGTGTGTCTTGCTCTATGTGAACAGACCTGTTAAGACAGAGCAATGTGCATTTATACTGTGGAAGACAGGATCTTTATATCCAGAGTAAAATGAAGGCTTTCAGTGACAATTCTAATATGGGAAAAGATTGGAAACTTTCAAAACCTAAGGCTCTGAGCATTCTTAAA
The DNA here is from genome assembly GCF_947179515.1 of Apodemus sylvaticus. NCBI lineage: Eukaryota > Metazoa > Chordata > Mammalia > Rodentia > Muridae > Apodemus > Apodemus sylvaticus. The sequence continues at coordinate 10,086,561 of NC_067475.1, forward strand.
GGTCATGAGATACAATTTCATATCTCACAAGTAATCACAATGTCAGGATCAATGTGGAAGCTATGTTTGTCTAGACTATGACAAGTAAACCTGAGAGAGAGAGAGAGAGAGAGAGAGAGAGAGAGAGAGAGAGAGAGAGAGAGATCCAAACATATTGAAAGATTGGGAAATGGGTAACAGTATTTTATGACTATTAAAATGACCTATAAATACAGCACAATTTGGTTAACTTGACTGACCTGAGTTGAACATTCTGACAAGTAGTTGGTAGTTGAGAAAGACTTAATGTTTTGGTCAAAGCCACTCTTTCAGCAGATTCTAAGTCCTATGATTTAAGACATGTTTTAAAATCTACCTTATCCCATACACTTATGGAGGGACAGATAATCACATCCACCTTCTAGAACTGAAGAATGAGTTAAATTTATTGCACACAAAGCCTCTAAGTTAGGATTAAATCAATGCCAGCCCCATAGCAAATCTATCAACAATGTTGGCTATTATTGAAAGTGACACTATTTTAAGTAGAACCTGCTTCAGTACCTACAGTTTTAAGGGCACACAAAATAAGTAAAAACTGGGAAGTATCTCCTAAGAAGTACAAAATGCTAATGTGATTCCATAAATCAAAGTTATGAGCACCCAACTCATATCATAATATAAATTTGTTAACAGGGCCAAAAAAGTTGGGACATCTTGTGCTTCTGCTAGGTTAATAATTAGGGAGAAAGATGGTTCTCAGTGATGGCTGCACATTAATATGAAATTTTAAAATAAATTAATTGGTCTCTTCGAAATTTAACTAAAGTGCCATCTTGATCTAGCATTGTAGGAGAGTACCAGGACAGAGAAAAAGGAGGGAGGTAATTGGAGAATGGGTGGAGAGAAGAAGGCTTATGGGACATATGGGGAGGGGGGGACTGGGAAAGGGGAAACCATTTGGAATGTAAACAAAGAATATAGAAAATAAAAAAAATAGACTCAGAATGAGATCTAGAGATGGTGCTTGCATGTGCATTGAAATAGCATCAAGCTTGAGAAGCCGTGTGGCCGAGGCAGTTCCTGCCCTGGAGCTGGGCAGCTTACCATTAGTCTTCCCGTGAGAGGGTAATGTGATTTTGCTATTCTGAGATACAATGGTAGATGATGATATGATAATTTGTAACCTTGTCCATTGATCTCATTCTTTATAGGAGTGTGGATTAATTCTAGAAGTACCATTTTCTTGAAGAGGTGGTTAGGTCTCAGCCATATTGTCTCATCTAACCATAGAGTTTCAGAAATCTTCACAGAAAACAAAAACTTAAAAGGTTGTTTTTGTTTTCACAACTGGGGATGAGTATTGTGGAACATAGTGCTTCATTTCACAAAGGATTTCTGTAGACTTTTTTTTCTTTTTAAGTGAAGAAATTTATAATCATGGAATTCAGAACACACACTGACAAATTACAAAACTCTGTCATATGCATTGGTCAAACTTAATTAGCATGTTGTGGAGAAATATTTTTACACATAACTTAAATTTGCACATATCTAATGCATTTCTCTAGTACATTATGTATTTTCATTCAACAACTGTCCCACTAACAAAATGCCTACTTTTTAAATCTTAATTCAAATTCAGTGGGAATGAAGCCATAAGAGCTGACGCTGCAATTTCTCACAACTCTAGTTTTAGTTTACAAACTGTGGATGCAGTTATCACTCTACAATGCCTGGAAGTGGTAGAAGTAACTTTGGGTATAAAAGGGACCTGAAGAGAAAGGAAAAGAGATTTTATCTCTTTGTTATTTATTGATAACTGCATTTAAATGCAAGTTCCATGATGTGATGGTTTGAATGAAAAATGTGTCCTATAGGCTCATAAGGAGTGACAATATTAGGAGCTGTGACATCAATGGAGTGGGTATGGGCTTGTTGGAGGACGTGTGTCCTTAGAGGTGGGCTTTGAGGTCTCAGATGCTCAAGCCACACCCAGTGTTTCTTTTCCTGATGCCTTCCAATCTACATATAAACCTCTTGTCTCTTTCCCCAGCATGGTGGGCCTGCATGCAGCCCTGTTTCTGGCCATGATGGTAATGGATAAACGTCAAAAACTATAAGCCAGCCCCAATTGAATGTTGTCTTTTGTAACACTCGCCATGGTATGGTGTCTCTTGACAGCAATAATAAACCCCAAGACACGTGCCCTCCGTTGTTGGATTTTCTCCTAAGTGTTTAAGTTTTTATCTTCTCATATTGACTTATAATTTTTATAATTGTATTAGTACTTAAGGTGGATATTTTCCTGTAATATCCAGGGGTCATTATCTCAGAAAAAACACTCTATGAAACAGCACCGTTTACATTTTGTCCCAAATTGTCAGAAAGTAGGCTCTCCCATATATTTCTCATTTGAAAGACATCATTTATTGTAGAAAGGGCAGTCATAATTTAAAATTTGTCCTTTCTAAGGACCAAATGCGTTTCCCTTATTTTACTCATCTCAGTAACTAAGGGTCAACTCTAGAATGATTCATATTTTTCAAGCATCTCAAGCATCAACATTTTTCAAGCTTGAAACATTCATCTGTTTCAAGCAGTACTCATAATAGATGTAACTCTTTTTTTAAGTGATATGTAGTTTTCTTTTCTTTTATTTAGCATTTATTTTTATTAGATATTTTCTTTATTTGTATTTCAAAGACTATCCCCTTTCATAATTTCCCCTCCCCAAACCCCCTATCCCATCCCTTCTCCCTATGCTTACCCACGCAGTTCCTCTTCGCTGTCCTGGCATTCCCCTACACTGGAGCAAATAGCCTTCAAGCCCTATCCTCTCACTGATGTCCAACAAGGCCATCCTCGGCTACATGTGTGGCTGAAGCCATGGGTCTCTCCATGTGTATTCTTTGGTTGGTAGTTTAGTCCCTAGGAGTTGTGGAGTTACTGGGTGGTTCATATTGTTTCTCCGATGAGTCTACAAACCACTTCAGTTCTTTGGAATCTTTCTCTAGCTCCTCCATTGGGGGCCAGACAGACACTACCTCAAAGTAAAAGGCTGGAAAACAATTTCCCAAGCAAATGGTCCCAAAAAACTAGCTGGAGTATCCATTCTAATATCCAATAGATTTAACTCTTAAAACATAGACTGTCCTGACATTCCATCTCAAAGTTCTACTGAACCCTCCACTTATTTCCTTAAACAATAAAACAGCCTCTTGAATTGCTCTCCAAATCTGACCTCCATTCCTAAATATTAGAGTTTCTTCTCTGTCTCTGGCACCTTCTCTGTATTCTGCCCTTACTCCTCTTTGAGTGGGACCCACATCTTAGTCGATATGCTAATAATTTTCAGTATCTTCCAGTGGCCCTCATTTTCCTTTGTACTGATTGTATTAATTTAAAAAGACTAGTAGATACTGTTACTGATAGGCAAAACTATTTTCTTTAATAATTAAGTGTGTGCTTGTGTGTGTTCATGCGTGTGGTGTGTGATCATTGTGTACACGCACGTAGCCAAGCCTGTGATCTGCACTCAGGAATCCTGTCACCTTATGGGATCTAAAGATCAACTGCAGATTCTCAGTCCTTTTGCCAATTCCTCTACCTGCTGGCTCTAGAAACTTCTTTGTTTTCTTATTAAACTATTTCTTTTTTTTTATTCCCCATACCTCCTTCATGTACTATTCAATTTTTTTCTCAAGAATTTTCTCCCCTTGGAGCAACAAAACATTTCATTTTTTTAAAAAAGATTTATTTATTATATGTAAGTGCACTGTAGCTGTCTTCAGATACTCTTTCTTCTCTCTCTGGCCCAAAGTTTATTTATTTACTCTATGTAAGTACACTGTAGCTGTCTTCAGACACCCCAGAAGAGGGTGTCAGATCTCATTAGGATGGTTGTGAGCCACCCTGTGGTTGCTGAGATTTGAACTCAGGACCTTCAGAAGAGCAGTGCTTTTAACTGCTGAGCCATCTCTCCAGTCCAAAGTCCACCCTACCTCCAGGAGATTGAACCCAGGGACTTGAGCATACTAATCAAATGCTCTAACACAGGGTCACATCTGCATCCCATTCAAAACTTTCGAAGACAGGGATCAAGTTTGATTTGTTTCAGAATCGAAAGGACTTAAGAAGTATTTTGTTCAGAAATAATACATTGAAAATTTGTACACGCCAAGAAAGTTAAATAAATAAAAAAGTGTCTCCCGCTGCATTGCACAAGAAAGCTATTGTGTGTGAGACACATGCTGAATGAAATCTAACACATCATTAACAAGACTTTTAAGGGAGCATGTCATTTTGAGTACTCGGCATGAAGTTCTGCTAATCATGATGGAATCTGTGTATATTCAAATAGCTGATCATCTCATACCTCTAATATCTTGCCAGGAAATATTGGAAGGAAGATTTACTTTTCTTTAATATGGAACTTTTTGAAAATGATACTGAAAATGTTTTCTAGCTTAAAAGTCTTGTTTTCACATAATTGAGTAAATAGAGCATGTAATCCTTCTAGGCATAGAGAATTTTGCCAATTTTAACAGGAAAATTTTGTGAAACTGTAGAAGACATATCTTGTTTAATCTTTTTCCCCTAAATGATCAGCCGTAGGTAGATAAACATTGGAGATTGATTCTATTTCTTTTCATAGAAACAAATATTATCACTGGGTTCTCTACATAAAAAGGGTATTTGAGCAAGCAAAGGGGAACCAGGGTAAGGTCACAAACCTTTCAGTGCAAACAGGAGAACTGCCCCTTGTCATTGATGAGTACACATCCCATTATTAACCCACATAGGAATTCAAATCCTATTATTTAAAAGTTTCAGACCCACAAATACTTTATTTTCCAAAATACATATTGGAGGAAATGAAGTAACCTTTACTAGTTATGTACTGAATCTAAGTTCTCTATCAGCATTGATTTTTTTTTTAAATTGGGTATTTACAGATGAAGGAATACTAGTTACAATTTCATCTTTTCAACCTTTAAAGAATTTTTAGTTCCTAATGTGAAGACTGTTCTGTACAAATGACTCGAAAGACTCTATAGACATTACTAATCCTCATGGTTGATCCAGGGACTAAGAAGACAAGATAAGAGCAGAAAAAAAGTGAAACCATGCAGATCATGACAAGAATAGAGAGTGAGGGAAAATAAAACCATCACGATGTGTCTGTCCACTTCTGTCTTTGGTGTGATAGTCACCAATAAGGACACAGAGACACAGGAATGAAAACGGGTGTGGTCTGGCTGGATGGGACTTGGATATGAACTTACATGTTCTGAATTCTATTGAGTTGTATTTCACAGCAAAGTATGTGTACTTCCCAAGGAGAGATGACATGAGAAAGTCTAGCAGGAAGAAAGTTTCTGCGATGATATGAATTAAGGAAATAAACTATATTTTTACACGGAAATTTAGTATTTGATAACTTAAGGAATTTCTAGAGGTTATGGATCATTATTTCATCATTCCCAACCTTCGTTGTTAACAGCTCTTTATAAAAACATTGCTCTCTATGAATAGCCTAGACACACGTTATCCCATGTGTTGGGTGTTGAGAACTTGCCAGAAGGAACGGCATATGAAAACACTGACTGCACCAAACAGGCCAGGATGGCAATAAAAGTAAAATACCATTAAAACTGAAAAAAAATGTCATTCAAAAATAATGTGGTCCAGCACAGCTGTCTTTCCTTGTTATATAAATTCACTAATCTATTCATTTATATTTTGATAGATGTACAGCAGGGTCATCACAATTATGCATTAAATTTTTAGTATAATCCCATAAATACAATTATTGATTCCATGTTCAAAAACCATTATTTATTTTTGAGGGTAAATGATTGCACAAATACTTAACTGAGGAAAGTCACAAGGGTTTCATTGTTTTCATTAGTTGTTACAGTAAATGAAAGTTAACAAAACAGAAATGTAATGTGTTACAGTTATAAATCTTTAAATCATGGATATTTTAAGACGATGGAATGTCAAGTATTAACACTATTGCAAAAAGAAACTATTTTATAAAAAATAATTTACTATCAAAAAAATTAGACTTTATATTTGTTCTAAAAGGAAAAGCAATGAATTTGAAAGAAAGCTTGGAGGACTACAGAAAGAATTTGAAGAAGGGAAAGGAATGGAGAAATGATGTCTTATTATAATCTTAAAATTAATAGAAAAAAAAGAAGGGGAAATCTTTAAAGAAAAAGGAAGCATGCAATAGATTGGCATGGGTTACTTTGAAGGCTGGTGTGAAGGACGGATGAGCTGATCTGGGTGAGTTAAAAATTGAAACATTATCCTGGCTTACAAATTTAGAGGCAGATAAAAACCAAAGTCATGATTTTTATGCATATATTTGCTCTCTGGTGGTAGGTAGATGAAAAATGAAGAGATCGTGCATGTAAGATCACTTTCCTGCCTTCATTTTTAATAGGATGTTTTTCTATTTTTATAAATAGTGTTTTTCTAGTGTTTTTCCATCATTATAAAATGATGATGTGTCATGTTAAAGTCAGGATGAAAAAACACATTCATTTCTGAGGTATAAATTCTGAAGCACTTCTTAGCTACACTCATCCTTTAAATTTCAAGCCTCTTAAGCATTTTACTCAGTTCTCCACGACAATCCATGCTTCCATTTATTTTAATAAATTTTATTTTGGTAAGTAAATGCATTGATCTTTGAATTTTTCACTTGCAGTTATCACCTCACAAAATAAGATGTCAAATTATCTAGCACATAGTTGAGAATTTAGCATATAGATAGTAGATGCCTGGTGGATTGATAAACATACATTAAAAAAGTGAAATGATAATATTCCCTGACATAAAAACTTTACTATTTCCTTGTTTCTAATGCTGCAAACATTATAACCTAGATAATAAGTTTGCACACAAGGACAATTTACAAAAACAATTTTTCTGATATTATTTAAAAATATAATTTTTAAATTAATTGTTCCGGAATTTCATAGGTGCTTAAAAAGCATTCTGAACATGCTCAGACCTATTGTGGATCCATGCTGGAATGTTGACTGTCCTGTTCTCTTGCAGACCTTGCATAGGCCACAATAGTTGCTTGTGAGTTCATCAGTGTAGTCGTTCTGAAGAGCCAGAAGACATTGTTTCACTGATTAATTTTCTTAATTTGACCCCAGTAAATGGCTATTAGTTTTTCTGTACTATGCACACCAAGTGCCGACAACACAGATGGACACAGATAGTGTAATATTACTTCACTTTTTGCTGGGATCCAAGAGGGATGGAGGCTGAATCGCTAAGGGTGTGGCCTAGGATTCTAAATTAAAAAGTAGTATGAGGCCTTGATTTACAGAAAAGCATAGGAACCAGACAAACAGTGGAAAGTAGATGTAATTGTAATATAAACTTCCACCAACTCTCCAGAAAAACTATGACATGGGCATGCAAATTATAACCAAGACTTATCCTTCCTCAGCCTATCAATGAATCTGGGTAGCAATGTTTGAAATCAGCCTTCACTACTAAATAAGGGAGGACACATTTATTTAGTATTTCACTAAGTATAAGTCAAAATAAATAAAACTTACCTTTGTAATTAAGAGTTCTTATCTTTTTGGTATTTTGCTCTTTATACAAGCTAAAATATGCAGTGTGTGTGTGTGTGTCTGTGTGTGTGTGTGTGTGTGTGTGTATGTGTGTGTGTGTGTGTGTGTGAGAGAGAGAGAGAGAGAGAGAGAACTACATATTACTTATGTTACTTGCTGAATTAATAATTCTCAAAACCTCCAAGAACACAGCCCCATCTAATAGCTTTCCTAAAGTCATTTCAAATTGAGATTGCTCATCTCATCTGCATCGTCTACACGTGTGTTCAGGAGAGTGCCTGCACTGTGGTGGAAAAGGTGACACCAGTACTTGTCCTGGCGCATTGCCAGCAGGGAAGTCACACGCAGCCTGGCCCGTCTCTATGTCAGAGAGAAAGCAGACTGAGAATGAAGCAGCTCTATGGCAAAGGAAGATTCTTCGTAAGGGAAGACTGACCTGTTACCACAAAAAAAAGAGAACACACTTATGTGAAACTGCACTTTGCTGTATGGGTTATTATGGGATGATGACTGTTTCTGTAAAGCACACGCAATTGTACACTTTGCAAAGGATCTACCAGTGAATGTCTGGTTATAAATGCAGGCTACATAGGAAAATTATTTCTTTGTCTATTGTTGGAAGTTTCCTTGGCAACAAAGAGCTGGTTTCTTAACTGTTTTTATATAATAATGTTTTAAAAAAGATTTACGAACTACTTAACCAACTCTCTTCCATTGGATAAATATACACTCAATGTATATATATACTATATAAAATATATGTCTATGTAATATGTGCATGTTTCTATGTATAACAACTGAAGTGGGCTCATATATAACTCATCGAAACTGTTGTCATATTAAATTCCCTTTGTTCCTGTTCATAATTTCCTTCTATAAAATGTGAAAAGGAGGACAGATTAGTGTAAGTAAACAATAACCAAGTTCTCAGATATAACGTGGACATGATCATTGAATTCTGAGATGGAAGACCTGAGACTCGACAAAAATATTCAGAGCAATTTCATTGCTACATGAATTAATGGCCAGATATCTTCATTTTCTTATATTTATATAAGATCTTCATTACACACACACAAACATACACACACATGAATATACATGCATACACATATGGGCACACTTTTACAGTGTTAACTAAATTATGTAATTTTGATATATAAAATCCAAGTTAAATTAGCAATTAGACAAAATAGTGAATAGATTTCTAATGTAAGGAGACTTCAGTATTTTAGTGTGTCTACAATGCTGAGTGGATTCTCCTTCACAAAATTCTGCAAAATTTATTAAATTATGACAAGGACATAAATAGCAATCACAACAGGAAATTATAGACAAGAAAGGGGAAACATTGTTTTTATAGCAAGATATTCAGGTTGTGTTAAAGTGGCTCATATATAACTAGTGAATGGTGGTTCTAGGTTCAAGAAATGAATTAGAGATATTCTCTGAAATAAATATAGGAAGCTAAGTTAGAAATGTTTTTGTTTAAATCATCTGCACCCTCATCTCTGTTAATTTATGGACAATTCAGAGAAAACTGAGAAATACTCTTCTTTCTGGTAACTGTGATCTTCACAACTGACAGATAATTTTGTAGTGAATTTGGAAACTTGGAAGTGTACCAGTTTTCTAGAGGTCTGGATAAGTGGTCAACCAGCATCTGATTTAACTTGAGACCCTCTCCTCAAGAGGGAATCTATGCTGGACCCTGACTGGGTAGTCAGAGACCAGAGACTGAATAGCCCAGAGACTTAGCATACAAACAAAATATGACTGAATCCTCCAAATCAATGTCCCACCTCCTAGTAATATTATGCTATATTCATAGATCAGTGTCTTATCTAAAGGTCACCAGAGAGGCTCCTTCCAGCAGCAGATGGGAGCCGGTACTGAGAGAGTCATTATGAAGAAGGAGAGTCCAATTAGAGGCCTTCATTGTATCTGTTTCCTCAGAGCTCAGGAATCCTATTAGTAAGGGTGCAAAAAGTTTGTAAAAGTAAGAGGATGGAAGACAACAGAAGGATATAGCTCTCTTGAATCAAACAGGGCTCACAGAGTCAGAAGCAGCATGCACAGACCCATATGGGTTTGCATCCAGTCCTCTGAGTATATGCTAAACCTGTTAGCTTCTTATTCCTGTGGGACCCCTAACTGTGGGAGCAGGCACATCTAGGACTCTTATGTCTGCTCCTGGGATTTGTTGTTCCTGTTGGAATATCTTGCTCATATTCTATGTGAGTGTTTTTGCCATGTCTTATTGCATCTTGTTTGGTTGTTGTCTATTGGAGGTCTGTCTGCTTTTTTCTGAAGGGATGCAGATGGGGGAGTGGATGCCAAGGAAAGGAAAGATGAGGGGAGGGGCTGGAATGAGAGGAGGGGGAGGAAAGAGTGGCGAGAATGTATTGCATGAGAGAAGAATCTATTTTTAATAATAAAAAAACCCAGTGTACATAACCATAGTTTTGTAACAACTCTATAAATGGAATAAGTTCCAATAGCTTTACAACTACTCTATAAGTGAAATAAGCTTACGTTAAAATATGTCCTTTCAGAGCTTGGAATATGGCTAAGTAGTTAAGAGTACTCATTGCTTGTCCAGAGAACCCTACTTCAGTTCCTAGCATCCACATCAGATGGCTTACAACTGTCTGTAACTACAGCACCAGGGAATTCAACATCATTGCTTGGTATCTATTGACACTCACCCACACATATCTATAAAGAAAATACAAATCTACACACACACACACACACACACACTAATATACTCACTCACTCACACAGACCCTTTTGACTCAAGTACAATAAGATATTTCTAAATATCCAAGATTACACAAAATATCAACTGAACAGCAAGAGAAGGAAAATAGAAGCTTAGTTTATGGATTTGTTGAGTCAGGGCAGTGGGCAGAGCTTACACTTGCCTTCACAGCATCTTCAACTCTTTTCCTGTCAGCAGGTGCAAGGCTGCACTTGTGCACATCATGGGCACCTGTGGAGCACCATCAGGCCCGCACCAGCAGTTCTCCCTGACATTTTACCTGAAGGTGCTGCAGTTTATTCCGAGCTCGAGAGGGGCTACCTCATTACCTAATCATCACTCTGGGCACTCTCTTCTCTTTAAGACAGGATTAAAAGTTTAGATGTATGTTATCTGATTGAGAATTTACAGCCCTTTAAAACAGCATCGAATATTAAAGGGCATGGATTTATTTTATACAAATCTTTTTCTTTATAAGTTTCACCATGATAGACCTTTGTCTTAAAGAAATAAAGCAATCGCATATATATATATATGTGCACACACACACACACACACACACACACACACACACATATATATATATATATATGCTTTTACATTTACATACTCAAATATAGTATGTTGAACACATACAATGGTACTTGTATGAACTGACATAAAAGAATGCTGTGAATTTGACAGAGAATGGGAAGTGGTATATGGAATCATGTGGAGGGAGGAATATAGAGAAATTTCATAATAAAATACAGTCTAAAATCAAACAACAGAAGTAAATGCTTGTTATAATAGAACAAACTGTGATTCAATTTAGGATGACGCCTGGTCTTTTTTGTTTTCAAAAACAACATTGAAAGTGCTTAGTCAAGACATCACAGTTGATCCCTACCTATTCTGTCTGAGACTGGAACAGTTCGAATCACACACATGTTTACAGTAAAATATATTTAGAAAATCATTTGCTGTCCATGTTCTATAGACACATATACTCTCATAACAATAGATACATCTAGCTTTATCAATTGCAAGTGTGTAAACTGCAGATTGGACCTGTAGATTGGATGAGAAGCATTTTCCGTGCTTTATCCCAACAGTTCTTTCCTGTGACATCATTACTATCATTCTTCTAGTCCACCGGGCAGGCAGATCTGATTTGGAGCACTTTGTAACTTGCAGTTATTGAAGGCAGATGTCAGCATACACATCTGTTTCCCAACATACATGACTTTTTTCATATGCTGTAAATGTCAGACCTTAAATCATAACCTACTTCTCAGGCACCATTCTAAGAAATTTACAAGGTTTTTTCACTTGATTCCAAGCAACGTTAGAGGGAGTGACACTCATCCTTGTAAAGACCGTTGAGAATGTTCTAAACCCTCATTAATGTTTGTGGCTGATTGCACTATTTCATCCTTAAACGATTGCTGAGCAGCTATGTGTGGCGAGTGATCCAAGGGCTGAGAATTATATAAATACCTCTACTAGCAGCCAGGGTTCTCTTTCAGGAAGTAAGTTTGAAATTGGTAAAGTTTCTATAAATTACGAAGAAATCAATAGGATCAGCATTAAGGAATTTGGTGAAAAGCAACATCCCCAAAAATATGAGATCCTTATGAACCCCAAAAAAACTGTTTAATCATTTCCTACCCATTCTACAAAACGAACAAGATAATACATAACTCCATAAAAAGACCCCATTCAGGTATTTTGTACCACATAGGGCATGTGCTACTGTGTGTGACATTTACATGTGGCTTCTCTTCAGACTCTTATTATGTTGCTATGTTAACTATTAAGTGGTGTTTATAGTGCACTGTGGGTATATTGAGAAGTTAGCTGCCTCCTGTACGTGTACGTACCTGGTAGTGAAGTCATATGTGGTCTGACAGCATCGCCTCTCAGGGCACCACAGACCAGCTGGTTCAGAGTTGTGCTGACCCTTTCTTTCTCACACGTCTGGATCAGTACTTCTATAGCAGCATGTCGGATACTGATCAACTGGCTCTAATCCAGAAGAGAATGGTAAAGACGAGAGTCGTGATATCACCAAAGCCTGGGTGAAAATCCCAACCTGCCCAGCAGAAATTACAAAATAACTTCAAGATTCAATCTACAAATTACAAATAGCAAAGTATCCATTCATATAATTGTTTAAAAAAAACTAGAATGTCTTATAAAAGACAATTAATCAATAGCTGGCCGAGTAATCCAAAGTCTACCAATGTGTTTAATGAGTAGCTCTCTAAATTAACAAAATTCATGTCATGACCTCCAATGCCCGATAAACCACATGAATGTGTGAAAATCATGAAGTGAATTCATTGAGAAAGAATATTCTAACTGTCCCATTAGTGATGCTTTTTGTTCTTAATATTGGAAAAATTGATGCCTCTTTATGTTTCCCTTTTGATTTCTCTCTTCTTTGAATCAATGATCAGCTTAAAGGCTGGATAAAGGTAACGACTGCCAAAAGAGAGCTCTATTGAATTGTAAACATTTCCAGGAACTCCTCTAAGTTCTTTTTTCTGTGCTATCACGTTATTCTTTGGTACAGTCTTCATTTTAACTCGAGGTCTAGGTAAGAGGGAATGACCATACTCCAGTATGTCTGTCCCTTTAAGGACATTCTGGAAATATCCATGGACCAGCTGATGGAGGTTCCGAAAATAAATGGGAGAATGCAGTAAGGAAGACGATGATGGTTTGGGTTACAACTGAACTGGGACATGCTGTTGCCATTTTGCTAAATCTTAGATTGCTCTTCTTTGTCCTGATGTAGCTCCAGAGCCAGAAGTGATCATTGATTTGGGTGGAAGACATAAGGAACATCCTCCTATCTCCATACTATTAAAGAGCTTAGCATCTCACTGAAGATGCCACATTAAAAACATTAACAAAATAGATCAAGAAACAAATTGGGTTCATTTTCTGATGAGTTCTGTCAAATGTTTTTTTCTAAGATGTAATATCAATGCCACTAATCCTATAGAGATAATTGAAAAAAAACATATCAAAATTTTCATGTTTCTGTCTCTTTCACTGTGTCCTTGTTTATTTCATTCCTGGAGTTTGTCTACCTCCATACCACTCCTTTATGCTTTATAGGCATGGTATAGGGCCAAGCGTTTAGGAGTTTTTCCCACCTATGAAGAGGCCTTTCTAACCCTACCATAGAAGCTAATGTTACTTATCTCAAAATGAAAACACATACATACATCTATAAACAATTGAAAATTTGTATATAAAAGTATTCATCAAATTATGTAGAAACAGCAATTTCATGTTCAAAACAGTGAAATTCAATGTAATTTTTACAATTTATATAAATTAATTTATTAATGAAGCCAGGAATGAAAAAAATAGCTTAAAGAATAATCCTGAGGCAAATAACCAAAAGAATGCTAAGTGGCTTTTGTGAAATTAATAACTTCTATTTATTGAAAAGGACTGTCAGTAAAATAAGATTTTCTTGTACAACTGGAAGAAATTTTACTTGAAAGATGTATATAATGAACAATTATTGTCAAATTTACGAAGAACACTTAAAGGTCAGTAATAAGAAACCAAATAAATTGATTACAAACAGGGAAACCCTGGACATACCCAACCAAGATACAAATATGGATAATACGCATATCAAATATGTAGGAAAATTAGGAAATTACATATGAACACAATTAAAGTCCCTCACTCACAGGATGTAAAGTCCAAAATGCAAATCTTTGAGAGCAATGTGGATTCTCTATTGTTTCTTTTCATTGGATATTTTATTTACATTTCAAATGTTAGCCCCTTTCCTGGCTTCCCTTCTTCAAACCCCTTATCCCATTGCCCCCTGATTCTTTGAGGGTGCTCCCTCACCCACACACCCACTTCCATCTCACTACACAGGCATTCTCCTACAATGGGGCATTAAGCCTTAACAGGACCAATGGACTCTTCTCCTATTGATGCCAAATAAGGCCATCCTCTGCTACATATGCAGTTGGAGTCATGGGTTACTCCAGGTGTAATCTTTGGCTGGTGGTTTAGTCCCTGGGGCCTCTGGAGCGTCTGGTTGGTTTATATTGCTGTTCTTCCAATGGGATTGCAAACCCCTTCAGCTCCTTCAGTCCTTTCCCTAACTCCTTCTTTGGAGTCCCTGTGCTTAGTCCAAAGGTTGACTGCTAGCATCCACATCTTTATTTGTCAGGTTCTAGCAGTGCCTTTCAGGAGAAAGCTATATCAGGTTCCTCCCAGCAATAGCAGCAATGGACAATTTTCTAGACATATACCAGGTACCGAAGTTAAATCAGGACCACATAACCCATCTAAACAGTCAAATAACTCCTAAAGAAATAGACAGAGTCTTAAAAGTCACCCAACCAAAATAAGCCCAGGACCATATAGGTTTAGTGCAGAATTGTATTAGACCTACACAGAAGACCTAATACCAACACTCTTCAAACTATTCCACAAAATAGAGACAGAAGGAACACAGCCCAATTCTTTCTATGAAGGCATGATTACGCATATACCTAAACCACACAAAGACCCAGTATAGAAAGAGAACTTCAGACCAATTTCCCTGATGAATATCAATGCATAAATGTTCAATAAAATTCTTGCGCACTGAATCCAAGAACCCATCAAAACAGTCATTCAATACAGTCAAATAGGCTTCATCCCAGGGATGCAGGGATGTTTGGATATATGGAAATCTATCAACATAATCTACAATATAAACAAACTCAAAGAAAAAACACATCATTAGATGCCGAGAAGGCATTTGACAAAATTCAACACCCCTTCATGTTAAAAGTCTTGGAAAGATCAGGAATTCTTTTCTTTCTAAATTTTGAAAAATGGTTTGACCATTTCAAGTGCTGCTAAACCCACTCTCATTACTCTCCCGTGGAACTGCCCTTAGTGATATTCACCCACATGAATTAAAAACTATTTTATACTCAAACACAATATATGATAATTTAACTATGTTATTCATAACTGCCTAAAATGTGA
The DNA here is from genome assembly GCF_947179515.1 of Apodemus sylvaticus. Lineage (NCBI taxonomy): Eukaryota > Metazoa > Chordata > Mammalia > Rodentia > Muridae > Apodemus > Apodemus sylvaticus. The sequence goes on from NC_067475.1 coordinate 10,101,918, forward strand.
AGTAAGAAAAATTTTAAATAGGTAAATGAGAGAGGGTTGTACAGGATTTTTCAGTTATTATATACAATTAAAAAAGAACTAAGTTGTAGAGAACTGAAAGGATATTGAAGAATCTTAGTTGTATATTACTAAATAAAAGAGCTGCCCCATAAAAGCTACATTGTATAGGATTCTAAGTGCATAACCATCTAGAATACATAAAAAATAAAGTGCATTTAAAAGTTGATTAGAAGTTCTCAAGAGATGTTAGGACATGAGAAAAATAGGAGCAATGCAAGAGTATTACGTTAGTAAAATCTTTGTAATAGTGAATGCTCAGCACTATACATTGAATAGAATGTATAGATTTCTCAGCACTGAGAGTGATGAAAAACATCAGGTTTTGAGTAACAATATGTTTGTTCAAGTTCATGGATTATAACAAGCATAGCATTGTAGTAGAGAATGGGCTGTAGAGGATGCACATACCTATGTGTACAATTTTACTGGAAGAGAAGAGCTGTGGAAACTGAGAGAAGCTTAAACTGCTTTAAAAATAATATTCATAGACTTTAAAGGCTAATAAAAGAATCCAACTTAAACTGAGCAAAAGGCTTGCATATAGAACATATGGACAATGGAAAATTCTATGGAAGGGAATAAACAATCATAAGCTGCAAGGAAGGTGTAAATGAAACACAGAATCCAGTCTTCCTAGCAGGATGACTTAGAAATGGAGTGTCAGAGAGAAAGAAGGTAATGTGTACTACTTGCATCATGCTTCTATGTGTGCACAAAGAACAGCCTCACTGGGAACCAGATTAGAAGTTCCTTATGCATTCATGTAGCAGGTGATGATTAATCTCCTTAGATATTTGACTGGAGAAATGAAAGCTTATTTCCATCCAGTGCTGATGAGCATATTCTACTTGTAATCAACTAGAACAAATGAACTGTCCTCCAGTTAGGCAATACTTTAAACATGCTCGCTTATCCATACAACAGAATACTCTCACTCCACAGGGACACGAGTGTGTGAGTTCACACAGTCTGTTTCAGTTGACAATAGTATGTTGGATGCGCAAAGTCAGCATCAAAGGTCATATAAAATTTCATTCTATTTATGTAATACCCTAAATAACAAAAACATAGTCTTAGAATGTAGACCAGTGTTTCATCCTGATTTGCTATATCAGGAATTATAAATATGAAGAAAAATAGAAATATTTGGAGGTTGCTGAATTTACACAAATCTGGTTTGTTGTTATTTAGAAATGACAACAACAAAGAAATATAAATTCTATTCACTTTTAAAACAATATAAAACTATTGATTTGGAAAACTGCTAATCTTATATTATGAATAAGAAACAAAGACTTGCAAAAAGATTAACATTTTTTCTCAAGGTCACAAAAGTTAAATCACAAGAGTCAAGTATCAACTGTAGACAGACTCCACTGCATAGCTTCACATAGTAGCACAAGAGTCATATATTGTTGCTGAACTAGTGCAAACACGAGAGAAGGCACAGAATCTTAAGTCTCCTTACACAGGAATCATTTGGCTACCTCATCCTCTCTTCAGCAACCATCTTTTCTAGGACTTCAGTTAAGTAAGTTAATAGATTCCAGACCAAGTAAGACATGGTCATTTTCACAAGCTCACAATCTGACAGAGCAATGATAGCTGGGTGAGTGAGAGTAGAGAGATATGGGGATCCTCAAGCTTATTCTGTGTCTCCCAGAGGCACCTGAAGGTCCCCCAAGCTCTGCCTGGGGAAATGCAAGAAGGTGTCACTAGAACTTGCACCTGTCAATCATCCCTAGGAAGACGTCAATGAGGAAAAATAAAACACTTAGCTATGTAAGGCAGTATTTTGAGAAGTGGTTTTAAATTAAAGGTATATGCTTGCATACAAAACAGTATGTCATAAAATCAGTTTCAACTATACAAAAGGACTTTTCCAAAAGTGTTCTTTAATATATGGTTATCCCAATGAAATTACATTAACATAATTGGTAGGGAATTTCATCTTTTATTCTTGTATCAAGGTATCAATACAATAATACAGAGCCAATCCTAGGAGTGTATCAAATCCAAACTTTAAACATCAGAATATTTAAAATGGATATAATTATATTTCTTGATCGAACGGTAAAAAATTAATGTTTTCAACAGGCACACAATGAAAAAACTTTTAATACAGTTTTTCAGCATATCAAACACAAACTTTTATTTAAAACTTTTTTCTATGTTAGATATAAAAGAATGTCTCCTACAGTATGATTTTGGATGATTGAAAAATGTCATATACTATCTAGTTATGAAGCAACTAAGACTTTTCTCTATCTGTTCAGTACTTCAATCTTATTATGCTAAGCAGTTGGCAACAAGAAATTTCTTATACATCTTTATACTAAACTACTTGATTTTAAAAACCAACTATATTGCCTATATTTATTCTTTTGATTTTATATACAATGTGTTTTCTAGATTAAAAAGACAATGATTTGCATGAACTTAAAATAGGATGGCGAATAGATGGGCTATCTCATGGTAGCTCGGAGGCTCCATGTCTGTGAAAACAGGGCCCTTTGAAAACATCAGGTCAGTTTTCTGTTTCTAGAATGACCCATCATTGTGAATTTAATTAACTCATATCTTTCACATAAAACTCAACAATATACTAAATGTTCTATACATAAACCTAAACAATATACTAAATGTTCTATACATAAACCTAAACAATATACTAAACGTTAACAAAGATCAGATTCCTTAACCACTTAAATATGCCAATTTATTTATTAAGAGAGAAAAATTTGAAATTCAAAAGAAAATCAACATTCTTTGTATTAAATCACTGATCATAACCATCAGCACCAACACAGCCCTAAACCAAATTAATGCCATTGTGATGCAATTGCTTGCTTACATACTCAGATTTCACACAAACCTTCTGTTGGCATTTAGTCTAGGCTCCTGACTAGACTATTAGTCTAGGTGTGCCTTACTCCTCACATAAAATAGACTGCTTGCCCCTCCTCACTCTCTTGCTCTGGTCTCCTGCTCCTGGGTCCTCCCAGTCTCCCCATTCCCATCCCTCCTCTCTCTCTCTCTCTCTCTCTCTCTCTCTCTCTCTCTCTCTCTCTCTCTCTCTCTCTCTCTGCCTTTCTGTCTCCCTGTTACTCTCTCAACTCTCCTGACCATGCTCTGAATAAACTCTATTCTACACTATACCATTCTACACTATACCGTAGTGTAGCTGGTCCCTCAGGGGGTAGGAATGGCCCAGCATGGGCCTGTGGAGGCGCCCCCTCCCCACACCTGACTGCACATCCACCAAACATACTCCTTTTCACTCTTTATTTTATAAAACACAACACCTTCTATGTGTGCCTGAGACACACATCCCAGTGTTCTAAAATTTGTAACTAGAGTCCAACTATGGGGCACTATTATACAGACCCCAAATGAAAGCACTCTTAAACAAAGAACTTGTACCATGTTTAAACATTGAGCTCAAGCTATATAAAAAAAAACATGAAATGTTTTTGAAAAATTACAAAGAAGATGGAAACATCCTGATCAGGATAATAAGCAATTAAACCTGTGTAAACTCGTGAAAACACGAGTCAGGCAGCAGGAAAACTCGGTCAGCAAGAAACCCTTGCCCTATATAGCAGTTGCCTGAGGTCGATCCTCAGGAAACATGGAAGATCTCATACACAGGTTCACACTGCAATCCAAGCCCTGAGAAGTAGAGACGGGTGCATCCCTGGGGCTCACCAGCCAGGGCATCTTTTCTATTCCAGGTCCCAGTAAGAAGCTCTGTCATGAGAAACATGGACAGCTGTTAAGGATAACACCTTAGTATGACCTGGGCCCTGATGGAATCCCTGCTCCCAACACCCATACACCCATACACATACATATGCCCTCATACACAGAAAATAAGGGAAATGCAATTTATTAGACTAATTGTCAAAATTTGAAGATGGATTATAGCCTATACATCTGTATCTTATTGCTGTTAAATTTGATAATTTTGATACTACTTAGAAGTTCTCAAAGCAATCTCCTTGATCCTCTGGCTCGTACAATTTTCCTGCTACCCTTGGGTAAGGTTCCTAAGCCTTAGGTGCTGGGTGTGTTTTGTGGATAAATCAAATAAGTCTAGGCTCCCAAACTCTGCATTTTGATTGGCTGTGGTTTTCTGTAGCAGTCTCTATCTGTTGAAAAGAGACGTCTCCTTCATGACAGGTAAAGACTACACTTATCTATTGTCAAACACGTTTGTTGTTAGCTATTATGCTAGTTTGATAAATTACTGGTTGCGTACTCTCCTCCCGTAAGCATGACTTCACTAATTTGCTTTCCTGTACCAGGTATGATTTCCCACTTGGTAAGCAGGCTACACTTGTGAAGTCTCACCAACATGAGAGCCCAGATATCTATAACTAACACTAATTATAGATATAACTAACTAGTTATAGATATAACTAATGTTAGTGGAGCCCAGGACAACACTAACGGACATGTCAATGTAGATGGACAAAAGCCCAAAAGCCTTAACCCAAGGAAAGGAACTATAGTCAATGGAGGAAAGCTGGGAGCCAAAGAATTGGTTGTGTCCAGAGAAGAGCTCATCGATTGGTTGTCCACTGTCAGATGGACAGTCCTGAAAACATATTTACAAGTAACATTATATGAGATCAACAGGTGATATATGTGCATATATATATATGCATGCAATGAAACAACAATTAGTGAAGATGGGGATGTAGATTTGAAGACTAGGTAGGTTTGGAGGGTTGAAAGAGAGAAACGTGTATTACAATCTCAAAAATTAAATACAATTTTTAAAACCCATGAAAACATTTCATAAGTATAATAGCTGCACAATAAATAGTCCATAAAACTCTATGAAGTTTACAGGAGCTTTGCAAACTTTTTAACAACTTTTAAACTAAAATTATAATACAATAAAACATTATCTTAAAGTAGCACATTAGTGTTTTTTTTAAGAAAATGAGGGTAAATATCAAAACCATTTTCTTTCTATATCAATTTTTGACAGATTATTATATTACATAGATAATATCTTTGAAATTCAACTGCTACAATTAAAAAAAGATATAAATGAAAGTGAAATGTATTCTGGTATTTCTAAAGATTTAGTTGAGTCTTAAAAAGTTAAGTGTCTGAACAATTACATATTTTTGTGGTTATAATGTTGCAGCTTATAAAATAAATTTCTTTTAAAACAGATATATTTTTATATATCATGCAGCTTAAACGTGAGCAGAACAACACAATATTTTAAGAGGAAAACTTTCACTTTAATAATGAAAATATTCACACAACAACACTACAACATTTATTAAAATTTCTAGTAATTTAAAATACAATTCCTTTCTTTATAATGGCTGTTATTTTTTGTAAGTTTTCTTGTAAGAGAAAAACAAGGATTTTTCAGAGGGGAACATTGATAAACATATTTCCCACTACAAACCAAAAGATTGCTGTTACTTTTCCTAGAGCACTAAAACAAAATGTACTTATATTTTATAGTGCCAATTCTTGAAGCTGATTAAAAAAATCAGTTTTTGCAAGCAGTCTCAATACACAAAAGGCAGAACTTTCTAATTTAAGCCCTCAAAAGAGTCTCATTTGCCTAGAGATTGCCAAGGTTATTTAAGGCTTTTATGTTCATTCCAGAAGCCAAAGAGTCTCTCCATGTGAAAAAAAGAGATGAGGACAGGTACATATCTCATGAAAGAAAAGGCAAAAGCGGATTTAGCTCAGTGAGAGAACCAGTGGAAGTAGTGCAGCCTAAGGTGTTGAGGAAAAAGATGGCTCCCTGGAAGATTTAGAAGAGAAACTCTAGCTCACTATTGTTGCCTTACCTCGCTGTCCACTTCTCTTCTTAGCCCTTTCCTTGTAGCTCACTTACATAATATGCTTTTGCCTAACTAATCAAAGTACAAAATACAGAAATGCATGACGCTAAAGACATAGGCTCTCTGTCCATCTGTCTGTTTCTCTGAATCTGACTGTCTCCCTCCCTACTTCCCTCCATCCCTCCCTATTCTCTTTCCTTCCTCCTGCCCTCCCCACCTCCCACCAGGACTATCTTCAGGGGCAGGCAATGTCTACAATCAGATGAGACATGATGCTTAAATTAAAACTATTATCTCACTGTTTTGTACATCTTCATATGTTAGGGAATGAAGACCTGGATTTTTATGTTCACAAGCAACATAAATTATATAACTGCTTTGGTAGACTATCTTTTATTATTTTACACTATCAAAGATCTTTTGTGCCAGTGCAGATGTATGATTGTGTGTGTATCTGTGTGTGTGTATGTACTTACATGTGTTTCCATGTGTGCATGTGTAGGTGTCTATGTGCACGTGTGTGAGTGCATGCATAAGTGTGTGTGTGAATTTGCGTATGTGTGTATGTGTGTGATCAAGAAATCATGACAGATATCTTCTAGATTTCTCTGCTTTATCTTGTAGGATTTCACACTGAACCTGTAAGTTCCTAAGTTTTTGACTACATTGTGTAGATCTTTAGAGAACAGCTATTTGTGTGACCCACCTCTTCCAGAACTGAGATTACTGGTGCTCATAGTCATGCTGTGGCTTTTATTTTTTTTACATAAGCATTTTAAAACTTAGATTTGAATCTTTTAAGATATTCATACATGAGTACTCCGTTTTTGCATCAGTTCCCCCATTCTTGTATACATCCAACTTCTTCTGTTTCACCCCCACAATGCCTTTTAAGACTCATGACCTCTTCTTCTATAGAGGAACATATAAACACAACTTTTTCATATTAATATATTTTATCACTTCCAAGTACTAATATTTACATCCATAGGTAAGTGTAGCTCCCATCTTTCATTAAGAGATGACATGCATCCTAAATATTAAGTGGATGCTTGAGATTAGAGCTCAGGTCTTCCTGTCTACGCAAGTACTCTTACCAACTGAGTCTGGTCCTGAGCTCCTTCTTTTACAGATAAAATTTTCCTCCAGTGAAGAAATTTATTTTGTTTTCTTATAGAAAGTGCACCTGTATTAAATTGTCTAATACAACATTTTTAAATGATCTTATTCTTAGACAGTGATATTGTTTTGGTTCTCTAACTTTTCTCTTTTCAGAAAAGTAAAGTAGATTCCTTAGGAAATAAAGTTAAGAAAAAAGAAGATAATCTTAGAATAGAGACAAGTGTGATGGCAAGACTGGAATTATTTGATATAAAGAAAGAATGATGTCCAAGGACAAATTTAGAGTTGGCAATGCCCACTACAGGCATTGCAATACTATTACTTAAAAAAATCATTAAGCCTCCTAGATGTTGATCTTGTGATAAACTTAACTTGGGGTTGCAGAACACTGCCAGAGAACATCACATGATTCCTTATTCCTACAGGTAAGAAATAGCCTTGTAATTCTTTAATATAACAGAACTCTTAAAAGGAGACCTCTAGGAAGAACAAGGTCCAATGCTCTGAAACCTATTAACATTCTTCAGACAGCATTATCCCACTTAGGGCCCCTAGAAGGCCCCTGGCGTAGAGAGTCTGCTGATCTGACTCTCATTGTACTTTCCCTGCATGTCATAGCGATGCTTATCATCCAGGGGTGAAAATTTGCTTTATGTGTGATATCATATTGGTGGTTTGCTTATGTCAGTGATGATTACATTATGATGATTACATTTATTACCTAATTACATTATGTAATTAACTTATACTTTGTGATGTTTCTGAAATTTTTGTCTATTTTTAGTGAATGGAAGATATATGACAAGATAACTAATTACAGGTTAAGTGTATATAAGCATTCATTTCCTAATTCATTGACCTAAAATTTACATTTTGTAAGTATGTATTATTCTCAAACCAATGTCGTGAAGTAAGAAATTCCTGAAAATATTCTGAATTCACGAATAAATTCGCGAAATATATTATGAATTTATTTGCCCTTTAGAAATAAAAGAAACAGATTTGTTAAATTTACAAAAGAGCTTTAACATAAGTTTGAGTTTTCAGATTAGCAATCATACCTGATTCTATATGAAAATGTGAAGAGATTGGTCTATAAAAACACATATTGAGTGTCTTTTCCCATTGTTGCAGTATAGACACTACTACATAGACTTAGATTTTTTTTATTGAATACAATAATCATGTCTGTAGGTCTTTACTTCCTCTTCCTCAGTTTCCAACAAGCAGCAATAATTGAACTATTCACTGATACTGATTTTTTGTCAGTCTGGGTTTGTATAGACAGCTATATTCATGTTTCCTGTGATGGTTTACTGATAGATTAGGTTTTCCTATACAACTCCTAGGGAAGTTTATATATTTGAAGGAAGCAGGCATCATGGTTATTCTAGTAAGCCAAATTAATAAACATATATACTATCATATTACATGTATAACTCTTTTTTGAGTATTTCACATATAAGTATGCTAGACTTATTTTACTTTTACTCTTCTCCAACCTTCTTGGAGTCATAATTTCTTGTATAATTGTAGTCATAGGATTATAGAGCAAGCATACATATATACACATACATACAAATACATACAATTCTATTGAGTCCATTTTCGGTTGCCCAGATATTGTTATTCTCAATGATAAACAGAATGTTTCATGGGTTCCAAGAAATATGAGCATAGAGCACATTGCTCCTATTTTAATTCCTATGATTAAAACCATAAAGATTAAAACAGTATGTATTACTGTCTCCAGTTTAGACACTTGGAATTGACATATATATATATATATATATATATATATATATATATATATATATATATTCCATTATATAATATATATTCCATATATATATAATGCAATATATTCCATTATATAAACTTTTTATAATGGAATGATTCCCTACTAGGCCATTTACTCTAAGATCCCATGAAGCTAATATTTCTAACATTAATGTCATCCCCCTCCAAGAAAGTTAAGATTTACTCTCCCAAATTACATGTCCTCAAAACTTCCGTTCATCTCTAATCTATCTAGTTAGATACACTTAGTCATTTATAAATTAGTTATTTGAGAGTTTACATGACTGGATGTCTTGTTTAAAAAAAACATTGACACAATTTCAATTTGTAATTATGAGGATGTGCAAGAACTCAGGAAAACTTCAAACTCACTTCAGGGTATCAACTTTCTTAGTACAATGCTGAAGAGGACATCTCTTGGCACCAAGCACAACTCTATCTGTCGGTTTGCAGTCAGGAGAAAAATTGGCTTTGTCAGGATATGGTTCTTAAAGAAAAAGCAATAAATTTTATACAATTGGCAAGCCTGCAGTGTGGCTAATTTATTCATTATCCACCCTAGAAAAATAATTAAGTCATGCTTTCTTTCCTGGTGCTTCATTACTGTTTAGAACACCCACACCCATTTTTTTGAGCCATCAGTAAGAATGCTTATTAAAATAAATTAGCTGCAAAACTTTTAACTCTGTCTTGAAGGAAACTAATCCACTTTTCTAGGAGAAGCAACATTGATTAAATAAACCCGGTTCCATGCCGAGCAGATTAATTCTTTTAGCCACAGTTGCAATGCTAAAATGATGCTGTATTTGTATTAGTTTGAACAGTGTGTAACAAGCTGTAAATTTATAATTGGCATTAACCTCTTCTAATGTGCCTTTCTTTTTCCTTATGGATGATATTCCTGAGTTAAAAGAGATGATCTATCCATGATAGAACCCTATATATTTGATGTCTAAGTCATATATTAATATATATTTACTTATTGTATACCATGTTGATTGACTTCATCTAGAAGAAACTTTAATTATTTTTAGGAGTTTCTGTGGAGGTTCATATTTAAATCATTTCTTAAAAAAAACAAAACATTACAAAATGTAGACCAAATGCTCAAGATAACATCTTTGTGTTTGGTGTTAGTATTTCAAATTGACTGCATCAGAATATTTCTAAACTATAACATCCATTTTTTTCTCACAGATTTAAAAGAGGTTTCTGTAGATCATTTGCTTGTGTTGTGCTTTTGATTGCAACACATAATAGGTACTTCTCCTTACCTTGAGTTTTATTCCCCAGAATGACTAGCACAAAAAATGGAAACAAAGGGCTTATAAGCATGACAGCCTAAGGAGATTTCCAGGAATTTTTCATAGACTCTTCTTACTTAGATGCTCAGATTAGAGTGTTGAATATGTTTACTCCATACTCACACATACATAGAGAAACCCCTATATGTCTTCTAGCCATATTTGACAACTGCCTGTAACTCAAGCTCCATGACACAATTCTTTGGCCTCTGTGGCTCTGTGGGCTCTGCACTTACAGGTACACACACACACACACACACACACACATACACACACACACACACAGAGAGAGAGAGAGAGAGAGAGAGAGAGAGAGAGAGAGAGAGAGAGAGAGAGAGAGAGAGAGAGAGAGTAAAATAAAACTGCAGGCTCACTTGATAGGAAACCACAAAAAACAAAGGCGACAGAGACTATGGAAATGCAGGAAGAAAGGACTGCCCAACCTGTGTCAGTGAGCTGGAAAACCTCATCCTCTAGTCCTCAAATGTAAGAACGGTCATCAATGACTTAGGTAGCATAGGAGTGGCGTTCTTTTAAAAGGGTGACCTTATCTTTTCCCCTGTACTTTTCTGAACCTTTGTTTGCAGTGTTACAACAAGAGAGGAGAGTACATTAAGAAAGGTTTCAGCAGGGGATTTCAAGCCATATGAAGAACAATACCAACTAACTACACCACCCAGAGCTCCCAGAGACTAAACCATCAATCAAAGAGGATACATGGATGGACCCATGTCTCCAGATACATATGTAGCAGAGGATGGATTTTTGTGACATCAATGGGAGGGGAGGCTCTTCATCCAGTGGAGGAGGAGGATGCTGTAGGGGTGAAGCAGGAGTAGGCAAGTGAGTGAAGGAGCACCTCATAGATGCAAAGAGGACGGGGAGAAGGAGGAAGAGGAAGAGATGGGAAGTTTGTGGAGGGCAGAGGTAAAACTGGGAATGGGAAATATTATTTGAAAATGTGAAAGAATAAAATGGTTAAATTAAAAAAATCAGCTTCAGCAAATGTCCTGGCCTCTAGAATCACAAAATTTTATTCTTTATAAAATCACCAACTCAGGTATTTTGCTATTGTGACATGGAACAATTTAAAGGTCAGAAGAAGAATTTGTTTTTATAGTCACCATGAACACATACAGATTTTTCTAACAAGAATACTTCATTATTTTCTCAAATTTCTACAAAATTGTAAGCAATGTGGCTCCAGTGTTGCTGTCATAAATACCAAATTTTAATTTTTTTGCCAAGATTCTAAAGTTAATGTTGAACAACAATTATTCTTAAAATAGATATTCAGAAAAAATAGAATGCTTTTCTGCATGCTGACCTCCAGTTGAACCAGCACCATTTGTTGAAAAGGCTATCTTTTTTCCATTGGATGTTTTCAGCCTCTTTGTCGAGGATCAAGTGGCCATAGATGTGTGGGTTCATTTCTGGATCTTCAATCCTGTTCCATTGATCCTCCTGCCTGTCACTGTACCAATACCATGCAGTTTTTAACACTATTGCTCTGTAGTATTGCTTGAGGTCAGGGATACTGATTCCCCCAGAATTTCTTTTGTTGCTGAGAATAGTTTTAGCTATCCTGGGTTTTTTGTTATTCCAGATGAATTTGATAATTGCTCTTTCTAACTCTGTGAAGAATTGAGTTGGGATTTTGATGGGTATTGCATTGAATCTGTAGATTACTTTTGGCAAAATGGCCATTTTAACTATATTGATTCTACCGATCCATGAGCATGGGAGGTTTTTCCATTTTTTGAGGTCCTCTTCCATTTCCTTCTTCAGAGTCTTGAAGTTCTTGTCATACAGATCTTTCACATGTTTGGTAAGAGTCACCCCAAGATACTTTATACTATTTGTGGCTATTGTGAAAGGGGTCATTTCCCTAATTTCTTTCTCAGCCTGCTTATCCTTTGAGTATAGGAAGGCCACTGATTTGCTTGAGTTGATTTTATAACCTGCCACTTTGCTGAAGTTGTTTATCAGCTGTAGGAGCTCTCTAGTGGAGTTTTTTGGGTCACTTAGGTAGACTATCATGTCGTCTGCAAATAATGATAGTTTGACTTCTTCCTTTCCAATTTGTATCCCTTTGACCTCCTTATGTTGTCGAATTGCCCGAGCTAGTACCTCAAGTACAATATTGAAAAGATAAGGAGAAAAGGGGCAGCCCTGTCTAGTCCCTGATTTTAGTGGGATTGCTTCAAGTTTCTCTCCATTTACTTTGATGCTGGCTACCGGTTTGCTGTATATTGCTTTTACTATGTTTAGGTATGGGCCTTGAATTCCTGTTCTCTCTAAGACTTTAAGCATGAAAGGATGCTGAATTTTGTCAAATGCTTTTTCAGCATCCAATGAAATGACCATGTGGTTTTGTTCTTTGAGTTTGTTTATGTAGTGGATTACATTGCGAATTGATCCATCCTTGTCTCCTTGTACTAAGCTCAAATCCAAATGGATCAAGGACCTCCACATAAAGCCAGACACTCTGAAGCTAATAGAAAAGAAACTGGGGAAGACCCTTGAGGACATCGGTACAGGGAGAAAGTTTCTGAACAGAACACCAATAGCGTATGCTCTAAGAGCAAGAATTGACAAATGGGACCTCATAAAATTACAAAGTTTCTGTAAGGCAAAGGACACCATCAAGAGGACAAATTGGCAACCAACAAATTGGGAAAAGATCTTCACCAATCCTACATCAGATAGAGGGCTAATATCCAATATATATAAAGAACTCAAGAAGTTAGATTCCAGAAAACCAAACAACCCTATTAAAAAATGGGGTACAGAGTTAAACAAAGAATTCTCACCTGAAGAACTTCGGATGGCGGAGAAGCATCTTAAAAAATGCTCAACATCATTAGTCATTAAGGAAATGCAAATCAAAACAACCCTGAAATTTCACCTTACACCAGTCAGAATGGCTAAGATTAAAAATTCAGGAGATAGCAGGTGTTGGAGAGGGTGTGGAGAAAGAGGAACACTCCTCCACTGCTGGTGGGGTTGCAAATTGGTACAACCACTCTGGAAATCATTCTGGCGGTTCCTCCGAAAACTGGGCACTTCACTTCCAGAAGATCCTGCTATACCACTCCTGGGCATATACCCAGAGGATTCCCCACCATGTAATAAGGATACATGCTCTACTATGTTCATAGCAGCCCTATTTATAATTGCCAGGTGTTGGAAAGAACCCAGGTATCCCTCAACAGAAGAGTGGATGCAAAAAATGTGGTATATCTACACAATGGAGTACTATTCAGCCATTAGAAACAACGAATTCATGAAATTCTTAGGTAAATAGATGGAGCTAGAGAACATCATACTGAGTGAGGTAACCCAGACTCAAAAGGTGAATCATGGTATGCACTCACTAATAAGTGGATATTAACCTAGAAACCTAGATTACCCAAAACATAATCCACACATCAAATGAGGTACAAGAAGAAAGGAAGAGTGGCCCCTTGTTCTGGAAAGACTCAATGAAGCAGTATTCAGCAAAACCAGAACGGGGAAGTGGGAAGGGGTGGGTGGGAGGACAGGGGGAGAGAAGGGGGCTTACGGGACTCTTTGGGAGTGGGGAAATCATTTGAAATGTAAATAAAAAATATATCGAACAAAAAAAAAGAAAAAAAAATAGAAGGCTTTTCTATTTCTCAGAAAAGATTATAGGAGATCCTATTTTTCTGTTTGCATATGTAACCAACATTGAAAATTATTCACTGGGAAATAGAACCTGTTGGACCCAATTCTTTAGAACCAAGCTATTAAATGCATATTATTCGATATTTTCCTGAATTATCATGTGTCTATGAGCAGGCATGATTCTTCATAAGAGGCTTCTCAATAGACTTTGAGAGGATGCACTGTGGAGCAAGGGTATTCACTTACTCAGTTTTAATACAATTGTTAATCATCGTTCACACGTTTCCAAAATAGAAATAAATCCTTACAGTATAGTGATTGTACCGTAGTGATTGTATCATTTTCAAGAAAACACAAGTCATACAGGCCTTCATATCACTTCCTAAATCTTTACAGTCATAGTGATTGTGCCATTTTCAAGAAAATACAAGTCACACAGGTCTTCATATCACTTTCATGACACTGTGTGACAAGGCCTTCTAGGACAGTGACCTTTCTCTCCTTCACCTTCAACCTTGACACATTCTTACAGTACAAACCATGGAGTATCTCAGGGCAGGATCAACAGCAGGTTCTCCTTTATGCTTGTTTTGTCCTTGTCATTTGTTAGTCTGCCTCTCTTCTGTCCATGTTCTGCTCTGCAGTGGATAAACAGAGCATCACTCCTAAGAACTTTTGTTTCACATTTCTCCTGAGAGCTGGAGGTGAATTACAGATACTTTATACATAGAAAGTCATGTGTCCTTCTGGGAATATTTTGCAATAAAAAAGCATATTTCTTTTGACTATGAATAAAAATGCATATTTCTTCAGCATTATATCCAGCATTATAATAATAGGCTAGAATATACTTTCATAAATTATTAAAATATTAATGAAAATTAGATGGCTAACTGTGTGATCTGAATTTTATGATAAATATATAGTAAGAAGCCTTTGCTCTGTGCTCCTCTCCTTCTCAAGGTGAATGTGAAATTGTCTTAAGAATTCGGTGTTGGAAATTCTACAGGAAACATTTCTGGGAATTCCTCAAAGGCCAGCTTGAGAAGTGGCCACATAAAAACTGTGATTTAAAATTCCTTGAAATACTCCTGTGAAAGAAGTGAGATAATTTTGCCCTTTCTATTTTATGTAGTAATTTTTTTTTATAAAACATTCTGTTTATAGAAGGCACAATGCTGACACTTCCTAAGTGATTACATTTAATATGCCTGATGATTATATTTTAGTTTGGTAATTTTACCATAACTAAATCAGTTTAGTGCCACTTTTTTATAAAATGATGTGCTTGAAATGATATTAGTTTTCATTAATATTATCATTATAATATGACATTTTAAGCACAATTATTGTCAACTGAAAGTAAGAGGTAAGACCCTAAGGGGTGACTTACATCCCATTAATGGGGATACAATGTGGTGACAGGGCAGAGTCTTCCCACAACATTCAGTTCCCTTGCCTGATTGCTTTCCATCCTATGAGGATACAATGAGCCATTCCTCATGAGGATTCAAAAGTGAGAGGCCATCTTATAAAAAAAGAGCAGTTCACCAGTCAGTTCACCATGGTGAAATAATTGTGATTCAGGGGCTTATAAATTTCAAGTTTCTGCATAAAATGGTCCATAGGAGTTTTGTTTTGCTGTTTTGTTTTTGTTTTGTTTTTGTCTATGACTTAATAACAAGATGCATTTAGCAATATATCTCTTGGGCTTTTTATGATATATGAGTGGCTCAGAACATTTCTGTTTAGATAGCATATATCAAGTTTGAGATTAGATATTTTTCAGGATTGCTCTCTGTGATAGTTAGATTGATGGTCAAATAGAGGAATGGATCTATGGAAAAGCTTATGCAGAATTATCTAGAACACATTCATTGAGTGGGAAAGACCAATCCACTGTGCATGACAACATTTCTTGGTTAGACTGGGCTGGGATTCAAGTATATAAGATTAAGAAGGGGGAAGAGGTGGCAGTGAGCTGCAAACTGGATTCACGGTCTTTACCTCTTGATGGTGGATGAGAAGTGATCAGAGAAAACCTCAAAATATACATGTGGACTTTTTATTCCTTGTAGTACTTGACATGTTAGAGGATGAAGTCTTGGAGGGAGAAAGTCATCCAGGCCTCTAAATCATGAGTCCATTGTTGAATATCTTTTTATGGGCATCTACATAATGTGTTCAAAAAGGACTGCAATAAAATATCATTATCTATAAGCAAAGACACATGTTATGCATGCAAAGGGAAACTCTCCTCCTATTATTCTATTTACATGTAGGGCTTTGTATGAATGCTTGAAGACTGTAATACAGGGATACTCATGTAGGATAGAGAAATATCAACATTTACACATATGAAGAGCCTGCAATGTCATTTATATCATTGAATTTCTGTTGCAATGCCAGGATCAATTCCAGAGGTGTTAATGTTGTCATGGTTAAATGTTATATAAGCACAAGATGAACCAATGATTCCCAGATGTTGCTTTCAGAGAGTTTCACAGATGTGATTAGCATTTGCAGCTAACTAATAATATTGTGACATGTAATGTCAATGGACACAGTCAATCAGTTCAGGCATTAAGAACAAGAAGACAGTTTCCTTCAAAACTATGTCTAGTGTTGACAGCCTGCACTGTATGTTTTAAATGCAGGACTGAAATATCAGCTCTGGTCTGAGTTTCTACATAGTCTACAGTCATCAAACACACTTGCTCCAGTTGGTCCAGTAATTATAGAGTAAGATAGCACAGACCCATGCCGACCTGCCAGGCCTCCCATCTTTTTGAGAAAATCAGGGTGGGCTCAGCAAGTAAAAGCTAGTCTTTGTTGTGAAACTAAAATGGCATTATCAGTAGGTTAATCAGGACAAGTTGGCAGTATTTGTACCGAAGATGACTAGTCAAGGTCATTTAGAAAATCACGGGAAGCCTGTTGTAGGTCCGGCACTCACCATTAGAGTCAAAAGAAAATTTCTAGCAAGGTTACAACCCAGTGTTATAAATTTTTTCCTGGATTAGAGATCTCAGAAAGCTTTTCCAGTAATATTTCTGAGACATGACATATATTCTTATGAATTAATGTGAAAACAATATTTAAGAAGAGCCCTATTATTTACAAAGAGCAAATGAATAGTTAAGAACTACAGTTTTCTGTGAATTTTGAGACACACAAATAATAGAAAAATTAAAATAAAACCTAATTAATGAATGCAGTGATTTTATTACATTTCAAATCTAGACAGGGAGCATCTGATACATGTAAATACAGATTTTTTTCATAGAAAACATTGTTTTATAAAAAATAACTTTTATGTATTTAATGATTCTTTAAAATGTTCAGATATTGCTCAAAATTTTTGTTTTAAAATAGAAAAAAAAAGAATGGTCTAGTTGTAAATGTGAAATCACATTACACAATTAACCTCAACTGATTTTCAGCAGTGGTATCATATTTTCATTGATTTTGATAGAAAAACTTTTCTAAATATTCACAGCTAACAAGACTATTATATATATATATATATATATATATATATATATATATATATATATATATATATATATACTCAAAGTATATAACAGCAGAACAAAAATACCTATCTGTGTTCAGCTCACATGAGCTTTTATCCAGGACATTTCCAGAGTCTATATCTCATTCTTCTGTATTATTGCTACACATTACTAAGGGAAGAGACATGCGACGTGCTTACCACAGAATACAATGTTACCAAGGTGATGCCATGTCCATTGACGTTTAGGTTTCCTAAGACTGGGAATTGTGTCCTGATATAGACTAGGAGTGGTCTTCTCAGTGCGCTCATCTCCACTCCTCAAGCAGACATGGCTCAGTGAAATGACTCACACTAGAAGAATAGGAAGGTGGCCTGTGGCATCATCTGGAAGGGAATTGAGACTTCCAGCCAACAGCATGCAGGAACTACAGCTCTGCTATGAACAAGGTAAAAATGCAGATGGATCTTTTCAGAAGGAAATAATTATGACACACTGCACATTACTAATATTCCCTAATCAGAACTTTGTGAGATTCCTTGAAGCAGTGGGTCCATTCGTCAGTAGGTAATGTCAGACTGCAAAACTATAGGTGTTGTTTAAGAACCACAAGTGGTTATTACTTGTCATTTGCCATAGCTAGTATATGCTGAGATGTTTGCAAAGTAAAATCAGGACAGTTTTTGAAACTGGATAATAACATAGGCTGAGAAGATTGATAGAGGCAGAAAGATGCTCAATTATCTTAAACCGGATTCTCAGAGTTCCAGGATTATGTTGATTGGCATAAAAAAAGAGAGGGCAGTCCTTCCAACAGTTACCCTGAGAGCACTCTGCATTACCCCTGAGCGATGACTTTGTGATATCATTCAATGCTATTATAAAAATTGTTAGTTTGATCATTTATTCACATCTTCCAAAATTTACATGCTTTGTCATACAATACCCAAAACTGAACTTCTCATTGCATAGAATGATATTATCAGAAATGGTCAGGACTGTGGCGCACACAGTAATGGATGTAAATTTACCCAATTCCAAAACTTTATTTTAAAAACCTTTTAGTTAGAGTGGTAGTTATCATTTTCATTTTCTTTCAAGTGACACAAATCTTTGTTAATTTTATAAAAACAAATTATAATGGAGTCTTTTGTAGACAAAGTCATGTTTCATGAGAACTAAAAGCTACTTGAATGCATCATGCACAAACATCTCACAAATGCAATTTACATTGTAAAACATAAGTTTCTAAAATAATTCAGAGTGGTTTGTGGGGCATCATATCTTATCACATGCAATATTAACATATCCACTAGCTGGTTGCCATCACTATGGAAACACATCTGAGAAAAACACCTTAAGAAGGATTTATGTGCCTCAGGTTTCAGGAGCTTGACTCCACAGTCAGTTGGCACATCACTGTGTGATTGCGTTGAGCCAGAGCATGACAGCAGAGAGTACACAGCAAGACAGAGCTGGTCATTACATGGTAGCCATGGGGGGGGGCAGCTAATAAATGGTCAGAGATAAGATGTGGTCTCCAAATACAAGAGTCTCCCTAGACAATAACCAGTTATGTTCCTACTTTCTATTGTCCAGTTTAGTAAGAACTTGCCAATAGATCAATTCATTGATTAATCCGTAGTCCCTGTAAACTAATTCCTTCTTTAAAACTGTACCTCCAAATACTTCATTAGGAATCAAGTCTTCAGCACATGACTTTGGAAAGTATCTTTTACATCTAAACTATAAAATCAAGGGGAAGACAATACAATCAATGCTTTTACTTTTATGTGTGTATATTGTTAATTGAACCGTCAATTTGCTATAAAACTATAACAAAGAAAAATGCAAGTTATATCAAAAGGATGCAGTGCTCTATGGAATTTGTACTGTGACATCAAAATTTTAACCTCTAATTGATTCTGTAGCAGTACGCAAATGTGAAATGCACACACACACACACACACACACACACATACACGCACACACACACACACACACACATATATATATATGTATATATATGGACATATACATGTGTCTAATCTTAAAGCATCAAGCTAATCATAAGGTAATAAGACACAAGGACAGCAAGGACAGTCAGCTGAAACAAGAGACTCTCACAAAGTTCAGAATCTTTAATAAAGTGATTGATATCAAGAAGTCATCAATAGGGTGTGAAAGATGATCGAACTCCATGATGTGCTTTTATCACTGCATAAAGCCACCAAGTAGAAGATGAGGAATTTAAACATATTACCATGTTTTATTTGACACATTTTATATTAGCCAAAATAACAATAATGATAATGATGATGATAAATACTCATATTGAAGACCATAGCTAATTTATAGTAATGTTTTTTTGTTTGTTTTTGTTTTGTTTTTAACAAATAAAATCAATCCATGTATCTTTTGCAAATGAATATGAATTCTTTTTGAGGATCCACCTGGGAACTCTCACTCTTAAATGATACTTACTTAAGGGGACTATGTTAATTTTATTATTATTTCCATCTGTTATCGTATCTTTAACATATGAAATGATGCAATGTTCTATTTGTATCATATATCTCTAACAACAGATAGAGTAATAATATTCTTTTCTGCTTTTGCATTATGTTCTACTTTCAAAAACTCTCTGTGGTTAAAACAAAATAGATATTTATACTTTATTTTATGTACTGCCAAAAACCAATATACTTTTATACAGCTATTTTTTATTTTAAATCTAGGACATGTCATGTGCAAATATACACTAAAATTTTGAATCTTGGCTTTATTCCTCAAAATATTGCCACCTCTCTTTTCAAGGAAAACACATTGTATTTTTATCAGGTCAAACAGGTACCACCTTGAAAAATTAAAGATATATAGAAAGCAGAATCACAAAAGAAAACTTACAAGATTCACAATGTTCAAATAATTTATAATAAGATGCATTACTATTTAAACTCAATGATTTTTTAAAGAAAGCACCATTGTTACTATGTTTCCCAGATGGCCTTGGAATTCCTATTTCTCTTCTCAACTTCCCAAGTGGGGTGGTTTGAATATGCTTGGCCCATGGGAAGTGTCATCATTAGGGGTGGGGCATTATTAAAGGATGTGTGGCCTGGTTGGAGGAAATGTGTCATTGGGGTGGTGGCTTTGAGGCTCCGATGCTTAAGCTTCACTCAATATGGAAGAGAGTCTTCTCCTGGCAGTCTTCATATGAGGATGTAGAACTCTCAGCTCCTTCAGCAGCACCATGTCAGCAGGTAGACTGCCATGCTTCCCATGATGATAATGGTCTGAACTTCTGAAACTGTAGGCCAACGTCCCTTAAATATTTTATGTATAAGAGTGGCCTTGGTCATTGTCTCTCTTCATAGCAAGGGAAACTCAGACCAAGACACCAGGTGAGGGATTATCCCACCAGACTGAGCCATGAATTAGTAATTAAATGCTTGTTTGCTTTCTTGTATGGCTAACATTCATATATGTATTTCAAATGCTTGATTGCTCTTATCAAAATAAGATATTAGAAGACAGAGCTCCCATTTGGACTAGACAAGAATCATCTCCTGACGGAAAGGTAATTAGAATAGACTCTGTTCAATTCACACACGTTCAGATGTTTAAAATTAAGGGTATAATGTAACTCATAAAAAGTAAGAGAGTATGGAGAACTTGTTCTCATAAAATAAAAGTGCAATATTTGCAGTAGAAGTAAAAGCAAATGGTATAGTATGACATGCTGTTATAAGTGCGTGCTTATAAGTAAGTTATTTTGTGAGTGTTAGTCTTGTTAGTCTGAACTGTTTAAGGAAGAGAAATAGTGATGCTAAGGTGTTGAGAATGCCATAGATAGTGTTGGGCTAAGTGGTATCTTGGTTGAAGAATGCAAGATGGTATCATCCCAAAGAGGTATTTAAGATGAACTCATATACTTAGGCAGACATGGTGGGGAAGTCATACACACTGTCTACTGAAAGTTCTATGAGGAGTACATTTTGAAATGGACAAAAGCATGTGAGCAAAGGAAAGACAAAAAATGAAGAAATGAGTAGGATCCTGCATGCGTGCAGGTTTTGCAGAGGACTTCATCTCATGCCATTTGTCCTAAGATGAAACAAAGGGAGATGTTTCATCGCCAACATCCTCTTCTTCCAATAGGCATGAAAATACCGTGTAGGAGATAGCAGCCTTCCCAAGCTCAAGGCAGAATAATCCAGTACAGAAGTTATTGTATGGGTCTCTCTTAAGGTAGATGGAAGTCAATTTGCTGGCAGATTGACTGTAGAGCTCAAGAAGGAAGAATGTATCAGATAATGTTCTGAGCAGCTAGAGATAAAAAATGCTATCTCCTAATGCAAAGAGAAAGGCTGTGTCTTTTCGCCAGAGGGACTCAAGGGTTTTAGAAGTTAAGATTTATAAATATTACAGACTGTGATGACAGATTCATTGGTATGACATCAAATATTCCTTTCTGATAACAATTATATACAAATATATATATAATGTATGGGATATTTTCCCATGAAGCCTAATTGTACAAGTTGATGTTTTTGCAAAAATACGATCATAGAAACATGATATTCTTCTAAGGATTCTGTCTGAGGATACTTTCTGAATTATATTCCAATGAGATGATGGTTTTCCTTGGCCTCCAGCAAGTGTTAGATTGGACTAGGCTCCCTTTGTATTTGCGTTTCCAAAATGCTATAGCATACATTACACACATTGCATTTGACTAAAGATATGACATGAAATTCCAAAGAAAAACATACAACCATTAAAAAAATGCACCTACATTAATTTTACACAAGTGATTCTCATAGAACAAACATTGGTAATCTTTGAAGAAAAATAAC
Organism: Apodemus sylvaticus; assembly: GCF_947179515.1. Classification (NCBI taxonomy): domain Eukaryota; kingdom Metazoa; phylum Chordata; class Mammalia; order Rodentia; family Muridae; genus Apodemus; species Apodemus sylvaticus. The sequence continues at coordinate 10,124,048 of NC_067475.1, forward strand.
ACCATCTAGGTAGGCACACTGAAATGTTCAGTCCGCAGGTTTAGTATGAAGAACTCAATATGTGATGAGTTAAGAACATATGACTGGACCTTAAGGTTAGGATTTACATGGAGTTTGAAATGGTGTCTTCTGTTAGCACAGTTCGACGTGTACTCTCTGTCATTGGAAATATAGGTGAAATTGAAAAGAAATATTGGTAGTAACCAGGCAAACTCAGTGGGAGAGGCCAAACATGTTTAAGAATTCTGCAAAGGGTCAGGATAGACGCCCAACAGTTGCTAACAGTGCGCACTGCTTTTGTAGAGGTCACAGTTTGTTGTCGTAGACTATGTCATGTGGTTCAAACTACTTGCTAAACCCCAGATAATTCCTTCCTCTTTTCTGGCCTTTGGGAGTATTGCATTCATGTGCATAAACTCATATACAGACATATATGAACTCACATAGCTAAAAAGAAAAATGAAAATGTAAACAAACAAACAAACAAACAAATCCTAGAATATATGTCCTGTTCTTATTTTCCAGGGCCTTGATGTGAAGTTCAGTGATAGCCCAAAAAGGTCCTCTGAGCACAGCCACACAAATGAAGTAAAACAAACAGTAGCATGTGTTAGAAGAAAATCAGAATCTGTGAAATAAAGGGGAAGTGAACAGAAAGATAGCAATAATGTAATAAATACCTTAAAAAATAAATTTGAAAAAATGAAGAAAATACAAAATTGTGAATAATAATCTAGTCTAACACAAGTATAATTAAATCTATGATTAAAAATACTGAAAACAGAAAATAAATACTACAATGCTTATTAAAACCCACCCATCTGTAGTTTCTAGAAGGTTAATATAACTGAAAAAAGTTCGATGGAAAAGTCTTTAACTTTTCAAAGATAATAAATGTATTTAAACTTAAGTCAACCAAATCTACTGACATAACATTTCCGAAGCTTGTGATTAATTGTCAAAACAGTTAATTTTAAGTATGCAAATGCATGTGTACAACTGACCTTTAAAATTATGTAAACTATGAGATTCAAACAATAAAGAAAAAATAATGGTTCCTGGGCTCAGAGGTACCACTACCACTTTTTGAGTTTTCCCCTTCCCTTCTCCCAAAACTGCCTATGCTGCGTCAGCTAGGGTGTTCTCATTGCTATCCTCAGCCAATAGGAGACCTGGGCTTTGGAAGAAAAGAGCAGGGCAATTTGGGTGTTTCAATGAGCTGAGAGGCTGAACTTACCTCCCTGGCATTCTGCTATTTACATCATAACTATATGGAATCAGGATGAGGAGCCTTTAGGAATTTATTTACTGCCATTATCAGAGTGAAGCCAAACTAGAAAAGATTTTTCTTTCAAACCTAATGAATGTGGACTTTACTTCAAACCCAAATCCCATGGCTATCCTTTAAGGGGTAAAACTGTGGCAAGTGTGCTTTTCTCATCTGCCCCTCCTCGGCCTGAACATCCCACAGCTTGGGTTATTTATCATACAATTGATGGAGTTTGATTCCTCTGCCCTACTACAGTTGAGAATTGCAAACACTGAGATAAATGATTTTTCTGCTGACAAAAGTTTATTTTTAACTTAGATGCTTACTTAAAGAAAATGACTTCTTAGAAATAGTCTAAAGATTGTTTGAACCTACAGTCCAAAACAGACTTACAAGGTTTGAATAGATAAAGTGAAATACGCCTCTAACAGCATTTAACTGGACTGTTTACCGATCTATGCTTCTATTACCGAGGGCTCTCTTATCTGTGAAGCCTCCACTGGGAAGCTTGAGAGAGAATAGCCAATAATCATGTAAATGATTGCCATCTAAACACAAGGCTGCCTTTCTCCAAGTCCAGGAAATCATTGTGTAAAGTGTACTGAGTGAGGCGCTTTACTCAGAAGACACAGATCTCAGTTCTTTTCAGAAATCTGTGTCTATTTTTCTAATTCCTATTCAGAAAAGAAGTTATCAGGGTCTAGATGAAAGACTCTAAGAAAAAAAGTAACAGCTGTTACCACATTTCACGAAGACTGAGTTGAAGTTTGTAACTAATGTTATATTTTGCCTGGTTAGCTGGTCATTTTATGTGTCACCAACAACGCTTAACTACCAGTTTGTCAGTCTGTGTCCAGATTTTCCGTGGGCTTGTCAGCTACTGAAAACTTGATTTTTGTCTCTCTTTTTTTTTTTTGAAATATTACATTTAACTTCGCATAGCGCCTGGTTCCCTGTGTTCATATTGTTTATAATTGAATGACTCAAAATGTTTTAGCATTTTTCCCACAAAGGATATAGAATATTGGTAACTTTCGGGATTTAGAATTAAATCTTCCTCTGCTACAACAAAGCCAACTCCTCCTTCTCATACAGTGCCTTGGTCTCCTAGGTCAGTGTCTCTGGTCACAGTCAGGCCTGTTTCTACCCTCTGGTTGACATAACTTTCTGTTGCCCATGGTGGGCACTACCCCATACTCCAAAGAAAGGATATTTTGTTGTTAATTCCTCTGAAGTTGGTACTAACTTAAGTATGCTTGATATAGCGCATATTTTGAAGTCCATGTTTTTGAAGGTCTATATTTTCTCATCATTTAGTTCTTCCATAAAAGATTTTAGACATTCATTTATTTGTTAATTTTTTGGAAAAGAAGGATAATTTCACTCTAGCTCTGCTACATTTACCCAGAAACTATAATTTTTCATTTCTGGTGATTCAACTCAGGACCTCACATGTTTCCTTAGCCCTTAAAACTAAAACTTTACAGAGACTGTAACAGGTGAAAAATCACTACTTTACAGTATTAATTCTATTCATGCTTTAAAATGAATATTTTAACCAAGAAAATTGCATAGATGTGACCATTGTCTACAGAAACTACATAAGGGCATACATTTTCTGTATCTGACTAATAACAAAATGATCTTCTTTGGCTAGTATGTATATCTAATGATTTTTACTTAGCTGAATCCTGGGTTTATTTTGAATGTATTATCTTATATGAAGATTGTGCAATTGTATTATTTTGCATCAATATTTTCCTTTTTCATATTATTTTCTCTCAACACTTATTAAAACATGGCTTCTCTTTTCTCATATGGAAGAAAGACATTGGCGAGACTTTGAGATGGGAGAGTTAGAATCCCAAGCCTCTAAGACTGTGCGTGGATCAAATTGCACATTGCTTGTTTGGGAGTTTTAATGAGAAAAATAATGTAGGACTCTTAGCATTGCTGTGCCAACTAAGTGAGTAAATGCCTCTCACAGTCTCTCCACAGGAGCTGGCAGCAGAGGGATACAGCAGAGGTGTGCAGCCATGGAATTCTCACACTCCACCCCAAGGAAACCTTCTGCCATGCTCCCTGTCTTCCAGGGACTAGTCACATACCTGCAGCAACAGTTGGGATAATTTAAAATTCACCCCATTTGTCTGAAACACTGTAGTCTGAAATTAAGAATGATACTCTTCTTAAAATATTTGTTTCTAAAGTGTTTCTATGGAATGGGTATCTTACCCATTCTTCATGAGTGGTGTAAACATTATTTTTCCTAAATCTTTTTCTTTCTGTAAAAAAAAAAAATGGAATCATTGAAGGATTAATAATTGTATAACTCTGCCCTGACTCTAAATATATTTCACAAATATTTTTGGAGCTTTAAATGAATCTGAAGTTACTATGACAACTTTCTTTCTAAAAGTAGACTTAATGTAAGCAATATTATAGATGCATGACTCTGTACTAATAAGATCCATAAAAAACTTTTAAAAAGCAAATAAAATTTGATCCTCATGAGTATACAATTCAATGAAGAGAGATACGAAATAAAATATCAAGTATAAATTAATTACAAACAATGGAGAGTGATTGTGAGAATAAAAGCAGGTACATTATCTGTTTTCATACCAGGTGTTTTCATTGTTGCTTTTTTAAAGTTTTTTTTTTCCTTTTCATCTGATGAAACTTTTGTTCCACACAGCACATTCAGCAGATTACTAATATGATCAAACAGATCAGAGACGGAGAGCTGCTACGGCTGAAGCGCAAGCACAGAATCTCAATGTCCAATTTTGCCCTTCACCAACAAGCAGCATTCTGAAGGAGTCTCCACAGAATACTAGAGATGCGAGAAATAACTTCTCTATCAGTGCTACAAAGAGAAAGGCAATTTAATGAATTTTACAGAAGTTAAAGTAATTTTAAACTCATTAAACTTGCACAGCAATCTTTTATTGTTTCTTATGAAAAATCCTTGGGAATAAGAAACTGCATTTCAATATTCTCCTGGGGAGTCTATATTCTATATAAATATGCACATCTCAGTCAAACATGTAACAGTGGTAGAAAACCGTTTGAACATGTATATTTAAAAGGATATGTAGATGAAATGAAGTAACTAAATCTACAAATTTAATTATTCCACAAAATTCATAAAACTAACTTTTCAAAGTCAAACATGTGCACAAACTTGTAAATGTTTGAAAGATCTTCTGAAGTCATTCTTTCTTGGTCAGGTCACAGAGCTAAGATGCCCACATTGAGTGTTAGTGTTAGTAGTTGCTCGTGAGTGTTCCTAGGAAACATGTTAATTAAATATTATTTCCACTTAAGCATATTTTGATATTTCTGAATAATACCTTCTAAATGAACATTTTTTTAATATTTGAATGTTATATTCAGCTGAAACTAAGTAACCTTCTTAAATAATATTTTTACATTTTTCTTATGCCTTACGAGCCATAACTATGATATATATCAGGTTTTAAAGATAAATAAGCATTAATAGAAATTAATAGAGGTAATTCCTTGTTGGGTCGCCATCCTTTGCAGGGTACAAAAGTCTCATGCTAGTGAGAAATCAATTGTATATGTTAAATTTGAATGATACAATTTTACTTTTTTAAAATGAAAGGATTTATTTTGGTATTCCAGAATCTATAAGGAAAGGATCTTCTCTGTGTGTTAGTTTTACTTTGAGACTCAGCAGATAGATCTTGGCCAGAGAAATTTGTAGACCGTTCTCTTTGGGTGAAGTGACATTCTTGCCTTACACATCAACAAGATATTATCAGAATAAGTCAGGAGGAGAATAGGAGGGTGAGATGAGGGGAGGAGGAAAGTAAGGGAAGAGCAGGGGAGGGGACGAGGGAGGAGGAGGAGAAACATATATCCCATAAGGGTTAGTGCAGTGTTCTGAAGCACTAACTGACCATTTAACAGTAAATATATATTTAAATACCTAACTCCTCATGTCTGTAACTTGTTATACTCTGAAATCCCAATTTCAATGCACCAAATTTCATTGTCAATCACTAAATCTATGCTCTATTACTTTTACTATTCTCATATTTTTTTGTAACCACTTGATAAAAGAACATTTATAGAAAAGCCAGCTTTCTTCTCTTGAGTTCTTTGGCCAATGATGCTTGAGAATCATAGATAGATATATGCATGAGAGAGAGAGACAAAGACAGAGACAGAGACATAGAGAAAGACACAGAGAGACAGACAGAGAGACAGAGAGATATATGTCCTATATGTCCTATCTGCTAAACTCTGTAGTCAAGGTGAGGGTTAACAGTCTAAATCTATTTCTTCATGAGTCAGCCTCCTGCCAAAGGGAGTGTTAGTTTAGTTCCCTCTGCTTTGTCTTCTAAAATTTACTCCACTCGAATGCATCTACTTTAATCTGATTCTCCTTTCCCTTTGAAGATAATCAGAAATTTGTCATCTTTTGCTGCAAGTGTCCAGAAGCTTACATACATCTTTCACACACTCTGACTCTAGATCCATAGATGATAGGTTCTTACTTCTGTCATTGCAAAATACATCTTGGTCACAGTTTCTATCTCATTTCATCTAGAGAAAATTTTAGCACTATTTTCTTGTACGTATGTATGTATGTATGTAATATATGTATGTATACCTTCCTAATTATATATTTTCAATATATTTATAATACATATATATATTTCTTCACTAGTAGTTGAAGATCAGGACGAGAAAAACATGTTTATGTAATCATTTTATTAAAATATAGTATGGGGAACATAAAGGAGCACACATTTTTAAATTAAAGATTGATTTAAATAATTTTAAAGATGATTAAAGATTATCATGTCATATTGGAAAAGACTGAGTTTAAGGCTAAGAATGAGGCTAGTGATTAAATAAATCCATGAAATATCTCTTCAACCCTTCATCCACTAATGGTGTAATAACTTTTTTTTTTAATTTTCTCCATTATTTTCCCCTTACTACATGAATAGAAAAGAAGGGTATATAATCCTGACTCTTTCTTTAATTCAACAATATGTGCTGTGACTCACAGGTGTTATACATACATTCATTGTGAGTAGACAATGCTTGCTTTACTCTAATTACTATAGAATTGTTTGCTTTCCGTCTCTGTTGTGATAAACACCAAGGCTAAAATGAAGCTGGTAGGAAATGGTCTCATCATCTTCAGTTTCTAGGGAACCGTCTATCAATTACTGAGGGAAACCAAGGCAAGGACCAAAGATGGAGAAGAAGCAGTGTCCAAGCAGGAAAGCTTCTTACTGGCTTGTTCACACATCTTAACTCTACAGCCCAGGCTCACCTGTCTAGAGATGCCACTGTTTACGGTGGCCTGGTCCCTTAACATAAATTAACAATCAGGTAACTTCCTCCAAAGACAAAACCGGAGTCCAAACTTAAAGGGAAATTTTCTTAATTGACATTACTTCTACACAGCTGAATCAAGGTGACAATGAAAATCAGTTATTACATTCAGATTTCAATTTGTATGTATACTGGATTACATTCAGTAATTTCTTCTAGCAAGAATGGGCATGGAGGGTTTTTCAGTCTGGATATGAAGTGTAGTTATAGACTTACATATAGTAAAACATATAAGACATTTATATATATATATAAACATGTAGTATCTCTGTGTGTACATGCAGGATAGGACACTCTGCATCTTTAGTGAGCTGTGTCCAGTGACTATCTCATTCTTTCTTTTTTTTCTTCTTCTTGTATTTTGATTTATTTTACCAACAAGATGATATGTAGCAAGTGATGGAATCCCTCAAGGAAATTCCAAATGAAACAGAGCCTTTTTTAATTGGGCGGGGGGGGGGGGGCAAAACATTCAATGCTACTATGTTTCCTGACATATTTGTCTTCTTCAGAGTCCTTTTCTTTCCTTTTCCTTTTTTTTCATTTTTTAGGATGATTATTTTTTATTAGGTATATTCTCTATTTACATTTCAAATGATTTCCCCTTTCCTGGATACCCCCTCCTCAAAAGTCCCATAAGCCCTCTTCCCTCCCCCTGTTCCCCAATCTGTAACTGCCCGCAGTTACATCCAATGGGTTCCCTGGAAGGGAAGCTGGGGATGTATTGGAAGGTGGCAAAAAGAGATGAAGACCAAGACAAAATTGGTGTTCAATGTCTCAAAGTTTAATGAAGAACTCCCAATATGTAGGCAGAAGAAAAACCCTTCCCCAAAGGCTGGAAACTTCTCAGCAGAAAGGATTCAGTTGCTCTTCAAATGGCTAGTGTTTCTCAGTAAACTGTGGGTCCTTGAAGAACAATGGGCTTCACAAAGGTCTGAGCACTCCACCCTAGGTGGAGAGGATTATGACTAACACAGGAGTTCCCATTCAAAGACTTGGAGAGGAACTTCACATTGGTCAATGTCAAGTTCCTGCCAGGTGGCATGGCACCTCAATAAGACTCTACACCAATCAACCCCTTCCTGCTTCCCTATCCTGGTATTCCCCTACATTGCTGCACTGAGCCTTTCCAGGACCAGGGGCCTCTTCTTCCTTCTTCTTGGGCCTCATTTAATATGTGAATTGTTTCTTGGTATTCCGAGCTTCTGGGCTAATATCAGCTTATCAATGAGTGCATACCATGTGTGTTCTTTTGTGATTGGGTTACCTCACTCAGTATGACATTCTCCAGTTCCACCCACTTGCCTAAGAATTTCATGAATTCATTGCTTTTATTAGCTTAGTAGTATTCCATAGTGTAAATATACCACATGTTCTGTATCCATTCTTCAATTGAGGGACTTCTGGGTTATTTCCAGCTTCTGGCTATTATAAATATGGCTGCTATGAACATAGTGGAGCATGTGTCCTTATTACATGCTGGGAAAACCTCTGGGTATATGCCCAGGAGTGGTATAATGGGGCCTTCTGGTAGTATCATGCCCAGTTTTCTGAGGAACCGCCAGACTGATTTCCAGAGTAGTTGTACCAGCTTGCAACCCCACCAGCATTGGAGGAGTGTTCCTCTTTCTCCACATCCTCACCAGCACCTGTTTTCTCCTGAGTTTTTGATCTTAGCCATTCTGACTGGTATGAGGTGAAATCATAGGGCTGTTTTGATTTTCATTTTCCTGATGACTAAAGATGTTGAACATTTCTTTAGGTGCTTCCCAGCCATTCAGTATTCCTCAGGTGAAAATACTTTGTTTTCACCTGAAAATTCTGTACCCCATTTTTGATAGGGTTATTTTGCCCTCTGGAGTCTACCTTCTTGAGTTTTTTGTATATCTTCGATATTAGCTCTCTGTTAGATGTAGGGTTAGTAAAGTTCTTTTCCCAATTTGTTGGTTGCCGTTTTGTCTTTTTGACAGTGTCCTTTCCCTTACAGAAACTTCGTAATTTTATGAGGTCCCATTTGTCAATTCTTTCTTTGGAAAGGTGAGACTCAACCTCTAGCCAAAACCATACTTTAGTTCTTGGATAAAACATATTTACTCTCATTCTGGTAATCTCAGATATTAGCAATGCTAGAGTCAAGATTGTTTTGGAACATCTTCAATTCGTTCTTTTCTTTCAGAATTTAATTTCCAACATTAACAAAATTCCTTCTGATTTACTTCTAATATTTAGAACATATTCTACAACAGCTCTCCTCTTCACTGAAGAACCAGTTACATCTTTCAACTAGCCTAATCTCATCGCTACCTACTCAGTTCCCTTCAGACTCCTCCACACGGTGCTTGCTTTCCTGTTACACTTTCATCAAAGGAGTCACAGGAACATGTCGTGGATGGCTTCCTGAGAGGTGCATCCTGTTCTGTCTCCGTTCAACCAACGTCAAGGAACTCATTCTGGAATACAAGGCTCAGCGCGTCTTCTCTCCAGGGTAAATTCTGACAATTCTCTCTGTCTCCTTCCTCTACACATCATCTCTTTCAGTTGATCTGCACCATCCTGGTTTTACTATTTCAACTTTTCAAACCATTCTTTTACCAAAATACTTAAATAATTTATATATCACTTTCTACCTAAGTCAAAAAGCTTCTCTTTTTCAAGTCTTTTCTTGGCCACCTTTACAGAGCTGTGTCCATAAACAGTATCCTCCTTCCTCATATTTTATGCCTCTTTTCAATAATCTTGTCTTCTTCCTATTCATTTTTCTTTCTAGATTGCATAATCCATACAAGACAATTTTATCTGCTGATACATATATATTTTTTACTCTAAATGAGGACACTTTAACCTTCCATGAAAATAGATATTGGAAAAGTAACTGCAATTTATTTCTTATGCAAGGAAGCAATTCATCCAATCATTATTGGATTTGAAATTAATCATTTATGATTTAGGAAGTGTATTCCTTAAATTTTAAAGCCTATAAGCTATTTTTTCTCCTTGACCTAAATTACATTAAATGTGAAGCTATTTTGTTCTCTTTGAAAATATTCTAAGAGACTAAGTCCCTGAAGAAGTATAAACTATGTTACTCATGGCCATTGTAAGTGAAGCACAAATAATCACAAGCAATCAAGGCAATAAAACAGACAAATAGCAGATATGTCACAGTTTTACTTGAGCCTACAAATTTGTAATTTTAGGAATTAAATGCATTTGTTTTTTTTTTTTACACGGCTCAAAACTGCTAAATAAATTCATTTGTTACCAAAATACTTCTATAATTTTAAATTTTCTACAAGGTCATGACAGACATGAACCCACCAGGGAAGAAATTATAGCTTTCATTGTGAAGAAACCAATTACTTACAGTGTGAAATCATTTACCAAATTTGTTATATTGGGTCATCAATTTAATGTTTATAAACAGAAATTTCTTCATCTGAAAAACAGTGATAAGATGTGTTCATGTATTTCATCTTAAGCAGTATAAATTGAATATCTAGAGTATGGCAAACTCCTTTCTTAAGGAGGAGGCGCTGCTAAGAGTCACAATGATATGTGCAATTATATAAACTAAATAAGTTAGTGCAAATGAACAATTACAAAACTAAGTGTGCATTCGATATGATCATTGCCCCACTTTTATAATGAGTTAGGTTTTGGATCTCTTTCCTTGAGTCTACTCTCTTACTGGACATAGTGACAATAGCCTTTAATACCAGTCACTTTTGGCTGAGGTATGAGGATGACATATATGCTGAGGCTACAGAGCAAGTTCAGTGTTGGACCTGACAATTTACTCCCAAAATAAAATACAATAATGACACAATGGCTTTCAATTCATTCAGTATTGTGTCCCTTGCCAGTGCTTTTCTAGTGTGTTCTATGCCTGGGTTAAATTCTTAGTCCATACATAAAGATATTCAAATAATATTAAAAGTTGAAATTAGTAAGAGGAGAAATGATTAAAAATACATGTAATATGTGTAGAGAGGATCAAGAAGTCTAGGTTATTAATGATTTATCCATTTATTTTAGTTATTCAATTAATGCATATTGGAAGTTATGAGAAGGGAATATGTTATTAACAAGAAAATACTGAAGGAGAGAAAATAAAATTATAAGGTGGCTATAGTTGATTAGGATTCAACAAAAGAGTTATGGGAAATGCAGAGATAAGTGATTAAAAAATGCTGATTTATCTAATTCTTTCAACAGGCCAGTAAGTTTTTCTGTTAGTACAGGATGGCTGACAAGTATTTTGAAAGGAAAAATTACTGGAGTCTTAGACTTGGATGGGGCAACATATTAGGTATGTAACCTTGACACTGCTCATCAACAGTTATATGCCTTATCAATAAAAGCAGAAAGGTATCACTGTTGTGTTTTATAAAAAAAAAAACCCAAAGAGCCAGGAATATGTTTGATAGATCCAGGTATGGTGAGGTGGGGAGGGGGTGCCTTAGTGGGCCTATGCTGAGGCGTCCCTTAGCTCTGAGGTACCAGCCATACAATGGGTATCGTGTAGAATAGAGTTTTTTTAGAGCATGGGAAGGGGAGTTGAGAAGTGTTGAGAAGGGAGTAAAGACAGAGACAGACACACACACACACACAGAGAGAGGCAGAGAAACAGAGAGAGAGAGACAGGGAGAGACAGAAGAAGAGGAGGAGGAGGAGGAGGAGAAGCCACCAACAGTAACATGTGGAGATAGGGGGGAGTGGAATGGGGAGAGAGAGAGAAAGAGGTTAGGGAGAGGAGAGAGTCAGAGAGAATAAGTAAGTGAGGCAGGAACGAACATCCCCTTTTAGAGTAAGCCAGGCCTACCTTGGTATTGCCAGATAAGTGCTAAGAGAAACCTAGAAGGGAGGCTAACAATCATAGCCTAGGTTTCATGATTGGGACAAGGGAAGAAGAGTAATTGCATACGACTTTTACAATGTGAAAAAAAATTAATAATTAAGGACTGAATGTATAATTCCATTATTATAAGGCATACATTATTAGTACATTGTTAATTTTATTATTATTGATAATAATATCATTATATGTGTCTCTCTCTGTGTGTGTACATGTAAGCAGGCATGTAAGGTCAGATAACAACTTGTAGGAATTTCTTTCCTCCTCCCACTATATGGATTCTGAGGATCAAACTCAATTCCCAATATTTGTCAGCAAGTGACTGTACCTGCTGGACCATTTCACCAAGCCAAGCCCTACTATATATAAGTAATATTTGTGTCTCACAGAAAGTAAGCAATGCCATATGTTCCTTAGCTGGCAGGGAGCAAAGTAGGGATGTGACATTTGCAAACTTGATCCCAGTGCCCATGATTCGCTATTTTGACATCTTTTATTTTGTTATTTTTGTTGTGGTGGTGGTTTTAGGTCTTTTCTATCAACATAGAAAAATTACATTTTTGACACTAGACTCAAAAATGAAATGATTTCTTTCTGTGATGAATTTTGAGAAAACAAGACAAAACAGAAATAAATAAAACAAGAATGGTATATCAAATCAGTAAATGAGACATTATCACAAAATGTGCTGTACCATGATGAAAATAGACAAACATTAAATATTTAATTATGTTAACATTTCAGCATGTTTGTTATAGAAATGAAGGGAAAGCAGGACTCTTTGTTACACAGTACCATCAGTGGCTGGGCCAGATGTGACTGCTTGAACACTGGAGGGGCATTTCCTCAATATCATTAAGGTAGAAGAAATTCAATGAAAACTTAAAGATGTGTTGGCATATGGCTGAAGTTTAAAAGCCACAAAATACACTTAATTTAATTGAGAAAATTGACAGAACCTGAAGTATTTTAGATAGTGTATATAATAGGAGGGGCTTGTGGTTAGAGCTGACCACCACTGTCAAACAGTCTGATGCCTTTTAAGACATATTATCAAATAGGACATCCAAAATGGCAAAGGCATGCCCACAGCATGGAGATACCGAGTAAGAGAGGAAATGGAGTCACTCCAAATGGTTCTCTAGGAAGGTACCAGTTAGAATTATGCAGGTAGAAATTATGCTTCTATTGACTAAAATATCTTAACATGTTTACAGTGACCAACAAAGTAAAACATTTTGAAAATGACTTCATTTAACAACTATTTTAACAAATTCAGTAATGGCAAATTATTTGTCCTTAGGACTCCTTATCCTCAGATTACTACCTGAGGTTGGTAATTGAGGCTGGAGAAACTTCTAATGTCAGGAGTGTGAACTTTTGTTGAATGGAACTTAGGTTCTAATCTGTGCCCATTCTTGTGCCTGGAAGTTTTGAGGAAAGATGGGTCTTGTCACAATTATTGTCACCTAAAATATCACCAAAGCATAGGATACATGACAACAAAATGCACAAATATAGTGTGAACTGGAGAAGACAAACAAACCAATCCCCTCTCACCCCTAAGGCAAAGATTTGCTGGGAAGTCAGATAAAATAGAAAGCAACAAAAACAAAAACAAAGACAACAACAACAAAATCCACCACCACCAACAAAACCTAAAAGCAACAACAAAAGACCAATCAACCAAACAACAACAACAACAAAATACCACCACCACAAAACAGTGATCGGAGCCACTCGACACAGTATCTACATTGTACAGAAAATGATGTAGTTCATTATGCAGTTTAGAAAAAGCAATCAGTCAAGGCAACACCCATTGCACAAATGATTATGTACCATGTGGGCTGAAAGAACAATTTGAGTCTTAGATTAGAATATTTGCCATTGTTGATGTCTAGGACTAAGATTGACTAAAATTAAAAATTGTTAATGAACTTTGCCTTTTAAGAATTCTTTCAAAAAGGACCCAAGCGAGGAGAAGAGAGCAGAGAGTAGAGGGAGGGAGGAAGGGACCTGGGTGGCAGAGGGGAGGGGGAGGGGAAAAGGGGAACATGATCAGATATTGGGGGTGGGGGAAGGAGTGAAGCCCTGAAGGCCAGCCTAATAATTAGAAATAAGCTACCTTGGGAGGGGGATTCTATAGGATGTTCCAGAGACCTGGGAGTTGAGAGATACTTAGGACTCAAAGGGAGGAAACTTAGATGAAATTCCCAACACTGGCAAGAGGGAACTTAGAGAGTCCACTTCTGTAGAAAGACAGGGTATTAAGTGGAGAGATGTGGTTGCCATCCCACAGTCAAAAACTCTGACTTGGAATTGTTCCTGTCTAAAAGAACTGCAGGCACAAAGTCAGAGAAGAGACTGAGGGAAAGGATGTCCACTGTCCTGCTCAAAGTGGGACCCATGTGAAGAGGAGAGAAGGCCTGACACTATCACTGATGCTATGGTATACTTATAGAGAGGAGCTAGCATGGCTGGCCTCTGAGAGGCCCAACAAACAGTTGATGGAGAAACAGATGTTTATATCCAACCAATGGACAGAAGCCAGGCATCCTTGCAGTTGAGTGAGGGAAAGGCTGGAAGAAGCTGAGGAGGAGGGCGACCCTATAGGAAGACCAGCAGTCTCAACTAACCTGCATCCCCAAGATCTCTCAGAATTGAAACATCAAAGAGGCAGCATATACTAACTGGTCCTAGGACCCCAACACATATCTAGCAGGGGAATGTAAAGTCTGGCCTCAATGAGAGACGTCTCTGACCCTCCAGAGACTTGGGGCCTCAGGGAGTGTGGAGGCCTGGTGGGGTGTGGATAGATGGGAACATCCTCTTGAAGATGGAGGAGGAGGAAGGAGGAGGAGGAGGAGGAATGGGATGAGGATCTGCCGGAAGGTAGAACTGGAGAGGGACAACAAATGGACTGTAAATAAAGATTCAAGATAATAATAATAATAATAATAATAATACAATAATAATTTTTTCCAAAGTTGCTTGGATGCTTATATTCTCATATTGTCTCCAAAGCATGTACTATCTTATTTCTTATGCACAATTCTACACACCTTTCACCTCCAATGTCCACAGCTTAGCACAGGAACACTATAGGTACTTTATCCAAAAATTTCAGAATTCTGGTGGTCATTTTCTAACATGAAAAGCAGTGTGTATCCTCTTAAATTAATTCCTCACACAGCAACACCCAAGCATTTCTTCCTCACATTTTGGAATTAATATCTGTGTGCCTTCTCTGGACCTACATATCTTACCTGCCCTTGGATTTATCAGACACTCTTCTAATGTGTCCTTTGCACTGTTTGATTTTTATTGCAGTGACACTTACATTCTACTTTCCTATGGATTCTTTACATTTATAATCAGGATCATGTAGCTCATACAACAAATGTTTATTTCTTTCAAAGTTCTAGGCACTGGGAATCTAGAGTTACATTGTGAGTAGGTCTGTTCCTTTCCTCTTTCCCTTGGTTAATGGAAGGTCAAACTTCTTGTTGTGTCCTCATACAAACCTGTGTGTGGAGGAGACTTTCTGTCTCATTGTCACAATCTAGCATGCTAGAGAGGACACAACATATGTTCTCTTACTTAATAGCTACCATTGCATAGGACAGGGACATTAAGTGTTAGAATTTCAGCATAGGAGTTTCAAATCTATGTAACATTCTAACAAGCTAACACTGGGTAACACAGACATTTGGTTCTCCTTTGTGCTATGATTTCTTCTCTTGCTTTATGTGGTCTCCAGCGTAGGGTATTTGTTGGCATGTGTTAAATATCTGCTTGATTTGATCACTTAGCATTAAGGGATGTGTCCCTACTCCAGGTCTCTTTCTCACCCATTTCTCTCCCTCTCCTGCCCATCTTAGTATTCTCAAGAATCCCTTCAGTTATTTAAGCTTTTGCCTTCACTCATAGTGTGTACTTAAAAACTGACTCTAAACATATTTTACAACTCTCTAAATACTCTGAATTAAAAAGCAGTGGTTCTGTATCTCTAGTTGACTAACAGATGGATATAGGTCTCCATTTTGAGACAGATTTCTTCTTTCCTGCTTCTTTTTATGAACGGATAATATGTAGCATCCAGAAAAACACACATTTTTTTTTCTAATTTACTTAACTGTAATCAGTGAACCAATAAGCTTTCCGTTTGGGATACAAAGCTGTCAGAATCCATTTTTTCTCCATTCTTTGTTTTCTTACTTTATCCAATATGTCTTCTTTTCAACTGTAGGTTCCACCCGTGTAATGTTCACTGGACTCTCAGCACGGCAAAGCACTACATATAACCAATAATCTCCAAAACACAAGCTTCAAATACACCTGGGAAGTCCTACTACCTCATCCCATCTCATTCCATGTCTCTGGAAACTGCAAATAGACTTGCCAGTTTTACGGTAGAACCTTACCCAGAGTTCAAAATGGGAAGTAAATAAAAGTGTGACTATCTTTGGCTACTTCCAAGTCCATGCCAAATCAGAAAATATCTCCTTTTTATCTTCTCTTTTCTCTTTTCTCTTACATGGCTTGCTCTTGTTGCCTTAGTATTTATTTAATTAATGTATCTAAGAATCACCTTCCATCATCACAGAACATTTACCCTGGTACAGAACAT
Source organism: Apodemus sylvaticus (assembly GCF_947179515.1). NCBI lineage: Eukaryota > Metazoa > Chordata > Mammalia > Rodentia > Muridae > Apodemus > Apodemus sylvaticus. The sequence goes on from NC_067475.1 coordinate 10,140,188, forward strand.
TTTTCTCTATAGATAATTACTTTTATAATTATGCTTATCTTAATATCAAAGGGAAGCTTTCAAGATTATTTTATAGTAGGAATCATATTTTTGTGTTGCAGGCACTGAATTTCCTTGATATTACTTTTATTTCCTATATGAGGAATCATATTTTATCACTGAACTGCACAGCAAAGATTTCCTAATCAAACATATGCCTCAGCTAGAAAAGAGGAGGCTCTAGAATAAGAAAATTAAAATGGGAAGGGTCTTGATTTTAATGAGGTAGTATTATATAAATATGAAACTAAAATTGTGCCCTGAATAAATATATATGATGATGAGTTCTTCAAAGAACCAAAGCAAAGCACATGATTAATTTAAGAGCACACTAAACTTTCAAAATAATTTCAAAATTCTATTGGGTTGTATTATAATCAGCATTCTTACAAATTCATTTCATCAGACATAAAATTATTGTTGAATATAAAATATATAATATAATATTCAATTTAATCATCTTTAAAATTTTTCTACCAGACCCAATGCCAATTATTCTAATAATTATTTAACATAAATTTTACTTTGGCTTTCTGAAAATCAATCACATGTTTTCCTTGGTTATTTTTATATTGTCTATTGAGCATATTGGAAAGGAATTTTAAAAACTAAACTGGCATTAAATTGACAACAGCTTAAATTCTAAAATAATATGTATTACAATTTCACTTTTCTACATGTGTTGTTGGTTCAAAATAAGTCTGAAAATGTTTTTCATTAATTTATGTAAAAGTGTAAGCCCCATTTGGCTCACTACATTTATGTTTTCCAAAATGCCACAATTAGGAGTTTATTTTCTATCCTAATGCAATAGATTTTATTAATGAAATAAACATAAGTATAATATTTTGACAACCTCTAATGAATTCCCAATTGTTTCAAACACAGTAAATAATAAAGTTTGCTGTAAATATTGACAATATCTGAACAATATTTTATATCACTATGCATGCTGAAGAAACTAAGTTTTGAGAAACAAAATGCCAATTCAGATAGATAATTACAAGAAACCACAGATTGAGTCAAAACCCTTTGATTAACTAGGATAAAATATTATCCTTTTAATAGATTTTACAAAATCAAATGCATTTGATAAACATAGCTCCTTAGTGATTGGTTCATCATTGAATGCAAAGTAGGTCTGATCGCTAAGTGTTATGATATTAGGCTGCCAATGTTCTTTATAATTTAGAAATATTTTCAGTTAATCTCTTGTATCTACTTAAAACTCTTTGCTCTTGAGAGTCTGGAGTCCCAGAGCTTTTTAGATAGGACAAATTTTTGAAGACATTTTTGGAATTTGAAGATAACCTGAAAGGTTTAGAAAAGTAGTTAAGAGTTTATAATTTGAGAATTTGATCAAATTTTGTTCACAATTTTTATATTTCTGGGCAGACATTGTCAAGATATTAAAATGATGATATTTTTCCTATTATATATTATTTGTGAGAATTGTTTTCTCACTTGAAGATGATTTAATGTAGCTTTACAAAGGGAGATTCATTAAAAATATAACATAAAGCAAATTGTATTCTTTTAGAGCTTACTAAAAAGGATCCTATTCTGATGGATTTCTAAAGGGTTCAGTTAAAAATGATGAATGCATGTATTATTCTATACAGAAATTAAGGGATCTAACTATTTTTAAATAGTGTCAAGTTTTATAGTATAATTGATGGAATTTATCTATTTCATCAGTCACAACAAATGTTGGGCATTACAGAGAAAAATGGAGACAATTGTAATACAATTCTAAATTTTTATGTTAAAATAGGGTAATAAATGTGTTGGCCTATATTTTCTGATGTCTACAGTGGCTCCACAGGAATGAATATTTTTAAATTAGTGAAAAGCCAGACTAACTGTTTAAAATATAAATAAAGCAAACCAAGTTTTATTTCAAAATATTTGGTTAAATTATGTTTATATATGTTTTTTATAGTTTGTAATGGTAGGTTGAAGATGTTCCATAAACCTCCAACCTTCAGCTAAGTAGTTAGGTCAAAGGCCTAATAGAAGAGACTATTACATACCCATGTTTTTGATGAGTCAGATTTGTTCATATACACTTCTCAACCAGAGCTTGAATGAAGGTACACAGAAGTTGCAAGAGGAATGGTAAAAATGATATAAATATTGTAGTCATGTATGAAGCTATTAAAAAGAGAAGATGAATAATTAAAGGGGGGAAGAGAATTAACTTCACCTAGGAATGAGCCCTCTTTGTAACTGTCCAGTGCTCAGCATAGTTGTCTCCTTGGAAAGCACAGACATATGGACAACATAGACACACTCAGCAAGATATGTTTATACACACACTTATAAATTATAAATACATATCACATATCTGTATCATTCATACTATGTATAAAATACATATGTGTTATATGAATGGAAAGGGGGCTATAGCCATGAGACTGGGTAGGCTCCAGAAAGGGGGAAAGAAAGAAGAAAATGATGTGAATCTATTTCAACTAAAATGTATAAAATATAAATTTAAATCATCCATGCTATCTTTTCCAATGTTATATATAAAATACTTATTTGGATTTCCTAGCAAATGAGTAAATTAGATTCTATAAATTTAGGTTAGACATATACTAACCTAAATATAGTTCAGTGTACTTCTTCCTATTCTGGGAAATTTGCCATTTATCTCTCCAGAATGTTTTCATATGACCAAAGTTCAGTTATCTGTGAAATTTGAGACAGGAAGATATGGTATGTTAGAGAAAATCATCTTAATGTTTTGCCCATAGGTGGAGAAGAGGGTAGGACTTGACTCGCACTTGGTTGCATTTGTACTCTTCTAGGCACTCCATTGGATAATTATGATAATTCAAATCTTACTGCAGGCAGTTAGTGTGTAATAAGGGATAGCTTATTTCTCCATTGGTGGAGTGAGCCAATTGAAGCCAGATCAGATTATATTAAAGGCAAGTTTATTGGGAAGCTGTTCGCTGCTGTGTCCACTGGCCCCAAGGATTGAAGCCAGGGGAAGCAAGAGAGAAGTGAAGGAAAAGAAAAGGAGAGAAGAGGGCAGGGGAGAGGAAGAAGGGAGGGACAGAAAGAGAGGAAAAAGAGAGCAAATGTCTGGATTATATAAGGAGCAGTCTTTGGGAGTAGGGCAGCCCATCCCCTGGGCAGGGGTGGGGGCAGGGTACTCCAGGTAGGGACTGAGGGAGGATGGGAGAACCTGGAGGCCAGGTCTGTCTTGATAAGTAAAATATGCACCTCAGACCCTAGTCCTCGGTCCAAACCAACCCACACAGGTACTAGCTACCATTTTAAATTAGGTCAGTGAAGAAATATCCATCTCTTTCTAGTTTGATAATTTCAGAAATAAAATAAGTGACAAGTTCACCATTATTTTTTAAAGATGAGCTTTAAAGAATCATGTTTTTCTTTGTTTTCACATTCTTGTGTTAATTATGTTAAAAATGTGAGGTGATCAGGCGGGTGGATAAAGAAATGTGCATGAGTATGTTTATGTACATGAGGACTGAAAGTCAAATTCAGGTGCTTGTTTTTTTTACAGCCTCCAGCGATTACTTATTTATAATTCATTTTTTCATACATTATATTTTTATCCATAAACTATATATTTGAAAATTTCTCCCCCTAGATCCTCTCTAACTATCTATTTAAATTCATATCCTCTTTCTTTTCTCTCTTTCCTGAAAAATAAAAACGAAAAGCTAAAACCAAATAGCAAAATGCCACACAAAATACCAAAGCAAAGATGTCTATGGGTGTGCATGCGCACATGCACACACACATACATACACGCGTGCACACACACACACACACATACATACACACACACACGGGGGGGAGCACATGTGCACACAAGGAGGGAGAGCACACACACATGGGGGGAGAGCACACAAACACATATGTGGGGGGAGGGGGGAAAGAGAAAGAGACAGAGACAGATATTGTTTACCTCAACTAGATACCACTGAGAACCCCAAGCTCATGTCCAATACTGCAGGTTATTTATTATTTTTCAAAACTGAGTCTTTCACTGGAACCTGGAACTCACCTCTCCAGTGCTACAACTCCCAGCACAAACTCTGCAGCTGGGTTTTACAGGAGTGCTGGGGTCAGACTCAGGTCCTGATGCTTCTCCAATATATTAGCAGCAGGGATTTCCTGTTGCTGAGTGGTCTCTCTCTCTTTCCGTCTCTACATTTATGTACGTATATATGTGTGTGTTCATATACATATATACCTATGTGTGTGTGTATATATATATATATATATATATATATATATCTCCACATGCATATGATATATAGACAGATGTGATGAGCATATACTAGATTATGAATACATTTGTCCATGTAAGGGGACATGTATGAATCAACACAAATTCAAACATACAGATTATAAAGGTTAGTCAATTACACGGAATCACAGTTGTAAAATCCACATAATTAAGTGCTTTTCAAGACATTTTAAATGTTTGCAGCAATAATATGTTTGTTTTCTTCTTTCATGTAATGACAAAGTATGTATTACCATCTAATTAAACAGAGATTTCGGCTCTCTTTAAAAAATATGTATATGCAAAATATTTTAAATTAATTTTATATATTAATTTATTGTAGCATATCTTACTTCATTAAGAAATGTGGGTTTTATTAAAATCGTTTTTAAAAGTGCATGGCTACTATTTTACATATATTGTTTATGTTCTATTTTAAAAAATGCTTTATCACACTTTGAGAATCTACAATTTTGATTTGTTTTCTTCCTTTCACTGAGAAATTATTTGGATAACTGAATTTTTATACTTTCCATGAATAATAAACTTGTGTATCTAGATTTTTTATTCATTTCAGGGTTTTTTATATATCATCAAAGGATCTTGTTTTCATTACTACATTTAGACACTTAAGTTTGCATTTGGAATCTAAAATATAATGTGTTAGGAAGGGTTACTAAGTTACACACAAGGAAGTATACATTATTTTATAATGAATGAGAAGTTATGTATGTGAATATGCTTTAGGTCCTGCATTTCATGCCCTGACCTCTACTCCACTCACTACTTTTAAAGGTATAGCCACCTATGCCTATCTCTCTGTGTTCAGTGTATAATCCATTTTGCGTAACTCCGCACATATTCCTTATCTTGTTCCTCTAGCATCTCTTTCAATTTTAATTTTCCAGCAGCCCATTTCTGCCTCATGCTTTATATTTTGTAATAGCCACAGTCTTGTGAAAAGAAGACACAGTGATGTTGAGTGTGCTGGCTGGGAAGCTCCTCTGTGCTGGAAACCTGTATTAGCTTTGCACGGAGGGGAAGTCAGCATCGTTAAAGGAGGTCATGTCGGTTCCTAACTGGACCTTCCTCCTTGCCCACACTGTATGTGTAGTGCCCCATCATAGCCAAAGCATCAGCCTTAGGGTCCTGGGAGAAAGCCCGAGGTGTGTGGTCTTCTTTGAGATCTTAGCTTCCATTTTACTCTGAGGAGTTTTGAAAGATTTGCAAAGCTTGGGACAAGCTCTTCTTAGATCCTGAAACTCTTGTGGTGTCACCTTTGAGTTGGCAAAGCCCTCACAGAAACAATAAGAGAGTCAATTTTAGTGTATTAGAATGTTCTTTTCCTCAAAATGATGACTGCTCCTGTTCTGAGAAGATTGACAGAAGACTGTTGATTTCACATAGAGATGGTTGGCATTTTGCTTAGCCTTTCTGTTGATGATGGCATTGGATAGTTAATATAAAATAGGTTACTCTGCAATTATCAGTGGTGACAACTGTTCCATTTTTAGATAAAATACTTGAATGTGAAATTAAGAACTTTTAAGGGGTTTATCTATTTTATGTGTATTTCTATGAATGAGTGTGCACATGTGTACCACATGCATGAATGAGACCATTTAGATCAGTTAGAAAAGTCATCATGGGATACCCTGGAACTGGACGTCAGGATCCTAGGAAGTGAACCGGGGTCCCTGGAAGGGTAGAAAGCAATCTGTTAGTCATTTCCTTGGCTATGAGGTGTGGGAAACCTTGTTCATCTTTTATGCATTTTAATTATTTATTTGTAATTATTTCTGTACCAGAGTGATTATTTGGAAGAATGAGTGCTATTTTCAAAATATAAAATCTTTCCAAGCTATTCTTAACTAAGTAAGAAGAGATTAAAATATCAATAGGTTCTGGGCAACCAACTAAAAATTGTTCTCTATGTTTTGATCAGTCATTATTTTCTGTGATAGTTTACATCTGATGCAAAGAAAAGCTTCTTTGAGGAAAAAGTGAAAGCTGTATTTATCTGTGGTTGTAATAAGTATTTAGAATGTCATAAAAGTTATATTGGTCTAGAAAAGTATTAGTAATGGGCTCTCTTCTTAGATATATTACCTTAGAAACATCAGTGAACTTGGGAAGCTATGCAGTTATATTTTAATTTGCAAAGAGATTGCAAATCTCTATATAAGAGATAGAATTAGAGTAACCTTTTCTAAGTCTTCTATACATTCATGCTGTGTAAACAAATTTCAAAATGTCATAAGTCGCATAGTTTAGTAAACTTATTTTCCTAGAATATCTAAATTTAATCTTAAGGGTTCAGTGTCTTTCTTATCATTGATTGATATCTCCTCAGTCCTTTATAACTATAGTTCTTATTCTATAGTGTGGTATAACATACGTGTTTTATTTTAAATCATATCTTTATGAATGTGTATTGTAACTAAGTCCAGAATAAACAGTAGAAGGCATTGCTAACAAATAATCAACAACGGACAGCAAGATGGACAACATTTATAGGTCAAGAGGCACAATAATTATGCAGGACTTCCTGCAGTTTATGATAGCCAAGGTAAAATTACTATTATTTATAATTGCAAAGAGTGATTATGCCCTAAGGATAAGTTCACTCTTAAGATAATGGGTGCAGTTATAATTCAACAGAAATGTTTATAGACCTGAAAAATTGCCCATTTCTCAGTTCAAGTGTGAGAAAGAATTGGATGCTTAAGAAATCATTAATAATGATGGCATAAAATTAGGCCAATTATAACAAAGAAAACATTTATCCAGACTCTGCTTACAATAACTATATTTTAGATGCTTCATTATAGAGTTTTATATAATACATAAAGACTTAATATATTGCAGAGGAAACTTCATTATCAGCTAAGAGCCTATTATGCACATGGAGAGGCCGATCCTCATAAAGCCTGTCTTAAAATTGATCTACATTTATTTATTCTTGATAGAAATAATTTAAAATGGTACACTGAAGTTCAAGGCCAGAATCTTATTTTAAACTAGACACAGATATGAACAAAATGTACACAGTGAAAATACAATATGAAATCAAACACTTATTTTATTGTTATATTTTTTGTGAATGTGTATTCTCAATAAGATATTGTATGAAAAGAAAACATCAGTTCTTGACTTTTCCACCTTATACAATGCCACCAAACACATAAAAAAAAATTCTGAAATATGCTGGATTGCTCAGTAGGTAAAGACCTTGCATTGTAATTCTAAATACCTGAGTTTAATCCTCAGCACCAGTGTTAGAATGTGTGAGATGCTGATTTATAGATATTTGCAGACCAGGCCAGGGGAATGCTGTCTAACCAGTCTAGCCTCATTTGTGAAATTCAGACCAATGAGAGATTCTGTCTCAAAGCACAAGGGCAGTATTCATGAAGGAGGTGTGAGAGTTCTTCACCTGTCATTAACACATGTGCATGAGGCCCCATGTAGACACATGTAACTGTAAATGCATAAAACATAAATAAATAAATATTCCAACATATTTGATGATTGGCCAGTTATTTAGTGGTCTATATTCTTTTATTTCATTTTAAGATTTTTGCAGTGGTCAAAACTTTCCTCCCAATGCCTGCTTTTCTCCTAACAAAGCATTTCATTTCTGGCATTTCATTCATTACAAAGGCTATCATAGGAATATAATCGAACTCCAAAGCATTGTTGAGAGTCGTTGCTTAGTATCAGGTACTAGGTTGGTATTACAAGTGAAGTAATGGGAATCATGCTTTGATGAAGATTCTGATAGCCTACACCGCACTGGAACAAGCTGTAGGCTGTTTTGTGGCTGGGTTGGTGTCCCAGTCCCTCTATTTGAGGTCTTCTTACCTGGTTACAGAAGATGGCCACTACAGAACCTGTGTCTTCCATTCCTAGAAATCTCACCTAGAGTTTCTCTTAAAGTCCATGGAGCATCCAGTGCACTTGGTTTCCACTTTGCCCCCGAAATGGCCTCTGATTCCAGTCCTTTCTCCCATCATTTTCTCACTACTCATTCCCTGATTCCTTCTGTTGCCAATCCTACCTGACCCGGGTCCACCTGTGAAATGTGTTCTGTTTCCTCTTTCTGGGAAGATTTTTGAATTCCCTTCTTAAACCTTCCTTGTTTCTTTGCCTCTCTGGATATGTGGGCGATAGCATGATTTTATTTATTTTATTATTTTTTTTACAGCTGATAACTACCTAAGATTAAGTGTCAACCATGATTTATTTTTTTATTTCTGGGTCTGGCTTAGCTCAGCATATTTTCTCGTCTCATACATTTGCCTGTGAATTTCATGATGTCATTTTTTTAACAGCCGAGTAATGCTTCACTGCGTAAATGTACCACATTTTCTTTATTCATTCTTCAGTTAAGGGGCATCTTTGTTTCATTTCCAGATTTTGGCTATTGTGAAGAAAGCAGCTACGAATATACTTGAGCAGCTGAATGTTACCGTGTGCTTTCCATTATTCCTGGGAACAATGCCAACAACATCGAGTGCAGCACATGATACCAGAAATGTATGAGAAGCATTGGTGAGGACCACTTCTAGAGGAGCTTGTTTGACAGAAGGCGAATGTACTGTGGTGAATTATAAGAACAGGAAAGCAGACAGAGAAGGCAGAGCACAAGGCTGATGCAGAGGCTAGTGAACCTAAAGATGCCGACAACCCTAAAGGCATGTGGGCTCTCTGAGGACTCAACATCACTCAGTATTAAATTTAACAATGGAGAAGGCGAAATGAGAATTGTCAAATGCATGCCAGCCTTGTGGTTTCCTTCTATACACCTTGTTAAGTATTTATAGTGCAGTTATTACATGTAGCTCACTATGCATATGTAATAACTTCTAATTTATTATTATAGACACTTAAGTACAACCTGCTCAGTTTGTTTAGTGTTACTTATATGTGTTTTTAGAACTGAGCATTTGGTATTGAAGAACCAATTGGGTTGCTCTTAAGTGGCAAAGACTATTTCTCTTAACTCAACTTTTCTAAACTAGTGCAATCCCTAAATACGTCTAAGTACTTGCTCTTATACTGACAAGTGCATATAATCCTCCTTGCCAATCAAGAGACTGGTTTTTGCAGCAGATGATTATACAAAACTACAACTAATCAAAATGAAGAGTTCTAGAGAGCATAGTCCCAATGGTTTCCTCTACAACTCATTACTAAGCCTAAGGCTTAACAAACATTGAGGGAAGAGAGGTGCAAATATTGTTATAGCCAAGGCACAGGAAGTGTGCTGTGAGATCATATCTCTTCAGAATGCCAGAAGCTCCCTCCAAAATTCTCACCAACACAACTGCTTGAACAGGAGCTGAACAAGGACTTCAGTAGGCTATCATATTCTTTTCATTACCAATTCAAAATTCTAATAGAAATATAATGGCATTACTTCAATTTATTTTATTCCTTCACTCAATTCTGAATAGTCTGTAAGCATGCTGTCACGTAAGCACATACTAAAGAGTATGTGTATAAATAGTCTGTAAGCATGCTGTCACGTAAGCAGATCCTAAAAAAGTATATGTATAATTTAAAATATACTTTGCTCACCAGTTGTGTGCTATTGCCAATTGTCAGGAAAAATGATGTAAACATTCACCTATAGAAATTGCTTTATGGGAATGTTAGCTCCTGTTGCTCTTTATCATAACTCATTGATTAGATAGTATCAACCACTTCCAGGAGCTTAGCTTTTCCTGGGGATAAAAGTATTTCACTAATTTCTTATTTGGAACTTTCTTTGTTTTTAATTCATTAAAACCAAAGAAACCCTCTTTAATAGCATTCATTTCAACAATAGATCAAAGTTGATTTGTTTTATGTATACTTCTAATATTTTGAGCACATAAGCATAATATAGTGGGTAATGATTGATAATAATGCATAAGCAAGGAGATATGTAAACTAATCTTGCATTTCAGCTTGCCATTTCTATTGCATTGATTTTTGTTTGGCTTCAGGGCATTATTTCTTGTACATGTTGTGTCAATATTATGTCATTTACCTTCTGGGAATTTTCACAAAGCATTTCAAATGTTCTCTTACTGCTTACATCATTCTAATTTAAGCTTCAAATCTATTTTTGGTGATTGTTCTGTTCAAGGTATGTCACTCAAATATTTTTTCTCTCTCCAGAGAGGAATAACCATGCCTGTACTTTGTTAATATTAAATTAGAAATTCTCCTTACTATGCACTGGTCCTTAGTATTTATCCTGGTCTTTTAGCTGATTAGTGAGCCTTTTCTGGTTTTCTCTGGGTTTATTCAGCTTCCAATGTTAAAGGATAATGTGTCAGTAAGGCAACAACAATCTGACTATCACATCATTCTCTCTGTAAAATTTTCACATCTAATAAATTCTACAAATGTTCATAAACCACATATTGTGGCAAATATTATTTATTTTAATCTTAAGAAATAATATGGGAAGCGGGAGGGGGTTGATTGGGGAACAGGGGGAAGGAAGAGGGCTTATGGGACTTTCTGGGAGTGGGGAACCAGGAAAGGGGAAATCATTTAAAATGTAAATAAAGAACCTACCTAATAAAAAATAAATAATATAGCCATACAACCATGTTCTTATGTAATTATGTGTTTAGTGAATAATTTCCTAATTTCATAACAGGTGAGAAGTTAAAAGATCATAATTCATTTTGAAACTATAAGGTATCTGGAGATGTTAGGTAATTCACTAAACTTCAAGAAAAATGTCCTTTCAAATATGTAGCCATGTCCTAATTTTAAAACTCAGAAAAAAGAAAGTTAACAATTCTGCTTTATAACAGCAGGGAAACTATTAGAATGAGTGCATGTTCTCCACAGTGACAGCAGGTGATACTTGTTTATAGTAAAGTATTTTCATTGTTTGTAGCAACACAAGAAGGCCAGCACAATGGGTAAAACTAATTATGATCTGCAGGATGTTTTCTACACTTGATCTTAGCCAAAAGGCCGAGAAGCAATTGCAGGATGTTTTTTGACACAAGCATTGTTTGTCAAGTGTAAAGCCAAAGAAATAATTCAACCCTGAAAATGAAATTTTGAAAAATGCTATTCTTAAAGATATAAGGCAACTCCACGCACATGGAAGATATGAATTCTAAATGTTGACAGAATATAAGAAATTTAATATATATGAAATTCTGGGAGATAGATCTCAGGTCAAAATGTGGATAAGTTATTTGTTATTGTATATGTTTTATGAATATATTTACATTTTAAGCAAAATGCTATATATTTTCTTTTAAAACACCATTAAAAATTAATTATAAATCTGTATATTTCATACATAAAATGGTAAAATGTCAAAAATTGATAAATTAATGTACTATGAAGAAACAAACCTTAGAATAGTACAAATACTTCACCATGATTTTATTTTTTTAAAAAAGACCTCATGAAAATTTTATGGTATAGTAGCAATAAACAAAACTAAAAGAAACAAACAAAATTATTAATAATTTCTTATTACCAGATCATAGTTTATTTTGGCATTTAGCATTGTTTATAATAATAAATATTCCTTATTATTAAGATTTATTCAGATTTTGCTTATTTTGATTTCAAATTTTTCTTTCAAGTATATTTTAGAATTTTTCTGCAATTTATCTAAAAGAATATTTTATCTTTTTATTAAAATAAAAATAAATCATTTCCTTGGGGCATATCCACATCGTTATATTATGGAGACATTTTACCCAGAAACAGCTTCAGTCTATTTGTTCCTTTATTTGAGAAACTTGTTTTTGATGTTCTCTCTCTCTCTCTCTCTCTCTCTCTCTCTCTCTCTCAAATAAGCAATTTTCTAGATTCTTTCTGATATATTTTCCATATTTATAACTAAGGTTACACATACTTAAACCATCATTTTTCTTATCAAAAGTGAAGTCTCTCTTAAATCAAATTTCTCCCAAAGTTATTTATAAATTATTAGCATGAACTGCTTATGTGCTTAGATTTTATCTTACAGAATCACCATAACCCTATAATTTTAGTATTTTAGAGGAAGAAAGTACCTTTAAAATACTCTGTATTCTGTAAAAAATCAATAAATTGAAGCTTTTTATTGCAGTTTGGTGTTAAGAATTCAATGCACAAAAGATTAGATTTAATACAAGGAAAATATATAACGAATCAGGAGTAACTAAAAATCAGGAGTAACTAAAAGAAAGCAATAACACGTTGTTACCCATAGGAGGTGGAAATCTTCAAGTATAAAAACAAAGCAAAACAGGAATTAGCAGAAGGATAACTACAATGAGCATGCTAGAGCAAACAGAGAAAATCCCACAAGGTTCCAACCCTACACAAAGAACTAAAACTAACTGATGAAAGCTGGCAGCAGGAGCAGTACTACTCTCCAGGCAAGAACACACCAACTGGTTGTAAACTGTCACATGAAGATCCCTGGGAACATGCATATAGCTAGCATTATAAGAACTTAACAGGTTCATATAATGTTCATTATGAACACTAACAGGCTTTGTTTATGAACATAAAGGTAAAAGTAAATTCACACAAAAATATGACAACAATTTGTGAAAGAACAGGCCATACATTTTCAGAAGAGTAGAGAATAGTATCTGGAAATATTTGGATGTAGAAAAGAAGAAAAGAAAAATATTATACTTAAATTATAATCTCAAAAATAAAATAAAATAAAATAAAAACTTATTCACTCTGTCCCACCAAGCAAAATGCATTTCACTTTAACAACAACGTCAATTTCATTGAAGGAAGAGAGATTATGGTGGACTATTATCAGGTGTTATTTGAAATCTAAAAAACTTAAGAAAATAATATTGCAAACAGACTTTAGGAATTCAACAAAAAAAAGTTAGAATTTCAGAAATAAAATGAACAGGAGAAATATATGACCTTCAGTAAGAGAGCTATGAATTTAAAAATAAGGAGGAGGAAGAGGAGGAAGGGTAGAGGGGAGGAGGAGGAGAGGAGGAGAAGAGGAGGAGGAGGAGAAAAAGAAGAGGAGGAGGAAGAGAGGAGGAAGAGGAGGAGGGAGTATGAGAAGAAGAAGAAGAAGAAGAACAAGAAGAAGAAGAACAAGAAGAAGAAGAAGAAGAAGACAGACTAGCTGGAGAAAAAATTGCCATGGATCATGTACATTAACTTAACTATGATTATCAGTTAAAATTCAAAATATATTTGCTGAATTTCTATTATATGTCTTAATTTCTATTCAGTTGCTTACAAAACATTATTTGGTTAAATGCCTATATTCAAATTAAATTTAGCCAGTTTTTCCCAACTATATTTACGATGTTCTTCTTTCCTTAAAATGGGTCAAAATGATGATACCTCAATGTTAAGAATATGAATGTAAGATAAAATTTGTATTTAAATTTTGAATGACTGTTTCACAGCTTCAAGTAACTGTAGAGTGTGCCATCTGTACTGTCTGCAGTCTATGTGTAAATGCATTTATAAGATATCCCAACACAGCATGTATATCACCATCCCCTGTGTGCTGCAGAGGAGAGAAATCACCAAAACAATGATGCAATGGAAAGATTCACAAAAGAATTTCCAAGAAGGATGCATACAAGCCAGGTGACTTTTTCAAAGAGTTTTAGGACAGCAGCATGCCAGCACTGCTCAGACTCTGTGTCCCAATATCTAGAGCTAAATTTGTCCTTGGCATGTAAAGGCATAAATGCTCTCTCCAGAATAAAATATCAGTGTTAAATTATAGCTAGACACTTCATATTTTCAAGTTCCAATCTACCACATTCAGGTCTACTTAAAAAAAATCTAGCTTCAAGTTTTTATACAATATTCTATCATTTATCTCATTAAGTTTAGATGTGAAAAGCAGTTTAATTCCAAACTAGAAATATACCTTTTAAGCCATATTTTTATAATAAAATAAAATAAGACAATGCCTTTGAGTTGACACAATAGGTTATTCATTCTTTCAATAACGACTAATTGATCTAACATTAGCCAGCTACTCTGAAACATAGGGCAAAAGCATAATTGTTTGATCTGGAAAATATCATCCTAAGTGAGGTAACCCAATCACAAAAGAATACACATGGAATGCAATCTCTGATAAGTGGATATTAATTATCCCAGAAGCCCTGAATAACCAAGGCACAAATCACAAAGCAAATGACTCCCATGAAGAAGTATGGAGAGGGTCCTTATCCTGGAAAGGATTGATCTAGCATTGGAGGGGAATATAAGGACAGAGAAAAAAGGAGGGAGGTGATCGGAGAATGGATGGAGAGAAGAAGGTTTATGGGACATATGGGGAAGGGGGATCCAGGAAAGGGGAAATCATTTGGAATGTAAACAAAGAATATAGAAAATAAAAATATTAAAAAAAAAAAGAAAAAAGAAAAAGTTCACTTTAATTGAAATTAAGTTATTCTTTGCTGAGGAAAAAAGGAAATCTTTAATAAATATCAACTATGTCAAGTGGGGCAATAGACTGTGCCACCAAACAGAAGACCTGGTAAGGTACTTGTAAAGTTCAGAACCCCAATAAAACTCATTAATTGATAACAACAGGAGTCCGATTTAGCTTTTGAGCAACTCCCTGTCCTATAGCACATAACCACGGCACTCTAGTAATAAAACCATGACAATTGGTCACTTAGTGTAAAGCTTAGGGTTCTCCATATTAATGTATCTATATAGGGCCTGAGTGTCTAGTCAATTGGCTTCCCTCCCAGGACGCCCCTTCCTGTGAAAGTTGTTTAACCTTTGGTTCACCCTGAGTAAGTCATATGCATCCACATCTGCCATGAATAAAGCAGTTTGGACAAACAAGGACTGTTTCCTTTATAAAGAATATACACGGGGGAAGGGGCTTCATCAAACTGAGCCACACCTAAGACTAGGCTCATGGTTTTCAACTCTAGGGGGGGTCTGGGTACAAAGGCGATTGAGAACCTCAGCCTCTGTCCTGGTCCCCCACCACTGTTTCTCATTCAGAGAAATACAGGCTGGGACCCCTATTTTGGATTGGGTAGCAGCGTGGTGTTGGTTTCCAATGAGCTGAGCATGCTCCAGCAGCAAGGAAGACAAGCAGGCTAGCGCCCCTGCATTGCACCTCCACAGCAGCATTCTGATCCCCCAGCAGCATGTTAAAGATGCAGAACCACATTAGTTGGTTTCTGCCATGATCCAAAGTAGAGATAAGCTAGTGGGTTAGGAAGCGCCTTATATATTTATTTAATCTATCATCTATCTCTGTTTATTTGTTTATTTATTTACTTGTTTTATTTATCATCTATCTCTTTATTTACTTATTTTTTAATTTATTTGACAAAGTGCTTTTAATCGCCTGAGCCATCTTGTCTTAAACTTATCATTCTCGTGCCTCAGCATTGCCAGTGATGGGATTCCAGGTAGGCAACACTCAACCCTTGCTTTGATAGTTTTAGGAATTCTTTTTTGCTCTCACGGGAAAGTAGAAGCTTGGAAGACCATAGTATGTGATAGTATGTCAGAATGTGTGATTATATATATATTACATTTTTCCTTTTGTACTGAAAATATATATTTTCCATACAATGTATTCTAATTATGGTTTCTACACTTTCTACTCTTCCAGTTTCTCCCCACCTAAACTGCAATCAGAGTCCACACCTGTCTATCTTTGTTAGAAAACAAAGTCATCTAAAAAGTAATAATAAAGTAAGATAAATCAAAAAGATAAAATTATAATATGACAAAGCATCCAAATAAGCAAACAAACAAAATGACAAAGCACAAGAAACTCAGATAAGGGAAAAAAACATACAAAAATCCTATAAAAACACAAAACCTGAACCATTAATGTACCTACAGACCTGTGCATCTGAAGGAGCTTGCAGCCCCCTTGGAGGAACAACAATATGAACCAACCAGTACCATGAGAGATCCCAGGGATTAAACCACCAACCAAAGAGGACACATGTAGGGACCATGGCTGCAGCTTCATATGTAGCACAGGATGTCCTTGTCAGACATCAATGCATCAGTGGGAGGTGAGGCCCTTGGTTCTGTGAAGGCTCAATGACCCAATGTAGAGGTTTTCAGAGGGGAAACCAGAAAAGGGAATAACATTGGAATGTAAATAAAGAAAATATCTTCTTAAAAAAGGACCTTGATGACATTGCAAAACAATCTCCAAATATGCTTTTAACTACTACTACTACTACTACTACTACTACTACTACTACTACTACAACTACTACTCCACTGCTACTTCTTCTCCTCCTCTTTTTTTCTTTTCTTCTTCTTCTTCTTCTTCTTCTTCTTCTTCTTCTTCTTCTTCTTCTTCTTCTTCTTCTTCTTCTTCTTCTTCTTCTTCTTCTTCTTCTTTCTTCTTCTTCTTCCTTCTTCTTCTTCTTCTTCTTCTTCTTCTTCTTCTTCTTCTTCTTCTTCTTCTTCTTCTTCTTCTTCTTCTTCTCCTTCTCCTTCTCCTTCTCCTTCTCCTTCTCCTTCTCCTTCTCCTTCTCCTTCTCCTTCTCCTTCTCCTTCTCCTTCTCCTTCTCCTTCTCCTTCTCCTTCTCCTTCTCCTTCTCCTTCTCCTCCTCCTCCTCCTCCTCCTCCTCCTCCTCCTCCTCCTCCTCCTCCTCCTCCTCCTCCTCCTCTTCCTCCTCCTCTTCTTCTTCTTCTTCTTCTTCTTCTTCTTCTTCTTCTTCTTCTTCTTCTTCTTCTTCTTCTTCTTCTTCTTCTTCTTCTTCTTCTTCTTTTGCTGTCTAATTCTGGGCATAGGACCAGTGCTATGTTTCCCCAGTGAGGCTCCTCTGAAGAAATGTAATGTTTCCTTTGCAAGTGGTTATCAATTGGAGAAGTTTATGGAGTATCAATCAGGGCATTTATCCCTTTTTCCTCTAGGATCTTGTCTGCTACAGATGCTTTCAGGCTCTGTGCATGATACCAAAGCCATTGTGTGATTATAAGTGTTTCAGCTCTGTTGTGTCTAGAAGGCTTTGATTTCTTGGTATCTTCCATCCTCTGTGGCTCTTACACTCTTTCTGCTTCCTTTTTCCCAGAGTTGTCTGAGTTATGAGTAGAAGAAGTTTTGAAGACATCCCATTTAGTGTTAATGATTCCAACATCTATCATACTCCACATTGTCTTCCTGTGGGCTTCTCTGGTTGTTCCCCTCTAGGTTTTCTCATGGTATTTTCATATATATTTATTTTCAGTTAATCTTTCACATCGGCTCATCTTCCATCCCCCACAGCATCTTGTAACTTTCCATACTCAGCCTTTCTCCTTATTTTAATAAAGGGTGTAATTTTCAAATAGTTTGGAAGAAACCTGAATACAGTGAGAGTCAAGTAACTGAGAGGGAAAATAACCACCTTTACAGATCTCTTTGCTATTGGCTGCAGTGTGGAATTAGTGTTTTTGGTCCAGTATTAGACACTAGATGTTTATTTGGAAATATTTCTGATTAGCTACCATAAATATTTCACAGACCAAAGATTATGTGTAACATATCTACAGAATTTGAGAGATCTATTCAATCCTAGATATCATACGACATTCTGAAAATAAGAGCCATTCTTTTGTGAATGTCTACTGTATATATTCCATAAAGATAAGGACAATCAAAAGCTACTTACATTCTCAAAACAGCTTTATTGAAAATATTAATAGAAAATTGTAGAATAAGATCATGACTTATTGTTGACAACATACATTAGATAATAGGGAACTAATAAATTATTTCTGATAGGAGATCAACAACAAAGAAATGGAGGATACCTGTGCATAAGAGGCCAAATTGACCTTATGCGTGTGGCAAAGAAAAACTAAAACATGGCTCTTATTTTATTTTAGTTTAGTTTAGTTTAATTTAGTTTAGTTTTTGTTTTTAATGACCTTCATGATATGATTCTCAACATCAATAGTAAATTAAGAAATGTATGAAAGGTAAGAGAAAATATAACTGATTTGAATGAAATATAGTAGTTTATAAAAACAAAAAAGCAGTTAATACTTCTTTCATAATATTCCAAATTGAAGATCATAGCTAATGACCTCTATCTTAAAGGATATAACTTTAAAAATTTATTTTCCAATTTTAATAATCTTAATGTTTACTACTTTTATATACTTCTCGATTTGATTTTACCATGAGAAATGTTTAATGCAAATACAGTACATTTGTGCAATGGAATATTATTCTTCAACTAAGAAAAGGAAAATATGGTTAGGAAATTTCAGGTAACTGGATATAGCTAGAAACAATCATTCTGAATGAGGCAGCTCAGGCCTAGAAAACAAGCATTGAACAGTTTATGTAGAAAATTTTAATCTATGTATATGGCTGCTCTGCAAATGGATTAAATCCAAATACCTAGGTCAGTGAATCACAGTTAGCCACTGCAAATGCAATTTTATATAGACAGACTTTTCCTGCAAATATCGGACAATGGGAGGAGGGGCTCCTGTGACATTAAAAATATTGGACAATGGGAGGAGAGGCTCTTGGTCCTGTGAAGGCTTGATGCCCCAGGGCAGGGAGATAGGAGTGGGTGGGTGGTGGGGGATCACCCTGATATAAGCAGGGGGAGGGAGGATGGGATAAGAGTTTTCTGGAGGGGAAACCAGGAAAGGAGATAACTTTTGAAATGCAAATAAATAAAATATCCAAAAAAAAATTGTAAACTCAATTTCAGATCCCTTAAATGTAAATATAGGAGTTGAGGAGACAGAAATGTTATTTTGGAAAAGACATCACAGTACTGATTACAATTGCAAACATCAGAGGAAACTCCTCCTTACAATTTCTCTCTCTCCCTCTCTCTCTCTCTCTCTCTCTCTCTCTCTCTCTATATATATATATATATATATATATATATATCATATACATATATGAGAATATATATATATTCTCATATAGCTTGTTTATATATAAACAAGCTATATGAGAAGCAAAATTAGTTATAATAATAGAAAAACTTGAGATACAAGAGACAAAGGAAGTGAGAGAGCAGGGAGTGGCCAATTGTGAACCTATAGTAACTAATGAAATTAAAGGTGGTCAGCTACCCACACTAGCTATCACAGTAACCTGAGAAAAATGCCAGAAAATGCTGTAAATTCAAAACCTGAAAAACCAGTCTGGAATTCTGTTAAAACACACTATCTTAAACATTTTAATGAATCAATGATAACTTATGGAGTGCACTCACCCTATGTGAGGCTGATGTAAAATACATGGACTACACAACAGAAGGTTATACTTCAAGACTACAAAGGCTTAGCAGCACCTGCACTGAAGGCTGGTTCTCAATTATGATGGCTGACATGGAGTTGAGAAGAAGCTACAATTATGGAAAATTGTAATAGGTCTAAAGGAGTTAATATCATGAAAGATAATTGTTAGGTGAGAGTAAATTTCCTGATTTAAGGCAGGACATGCAATTTGATGACTCTAGTATTGCACATTGGACTGTTTTTAGGAGCTTTAAGATCCTGGGATAAAGAACAGGGATAGGAACAGGGAAAAGGACCTATGTCATTTACAATGATTATGAAAAGCCCCAGAGACTTGTACTGACTTCCTACATAGATTAGTGTCCACTATAAACAAGGCAACATAAGATCCTGATTCAAGACAGCTCTTGAAAATACAAATGCAAAGTCTAAAATACATTCATAGACCTTTAACATCTCAATTAGCACCCATGGATAAATGAATTAGAACTTCTGTTTATGCTGTTGATAATAATTATATAATTGGAGAAGCAATGTTGAATAATCCTCAATATTAAAATGTCTGTTGTTTTATCTGTGGGATACAGATTATTTTTAAAAAAGGATTGTAATCAACGAATTTCTAGAGACTTCTCTAGGAGGTTTCTGCCTTCTGGTATTTGTAGAAGGTATATTTGTATAGTAAGGGTAGGCATTGAACTAATGAATCAGATCAGCAAGATATTTTCAAGGTAACACCTCACCAATGGAAGACTCCCCACAAGATAATCCTGTAAATACAGGGGAAGCCCATGAGGGGATTAATTTGTAAGTTGGCAACAAACATGAGCCAGGTATTTCCTATCAGTAACCCACAAAGTAACTAGAGAAAACTAAACTAGATATTGGATATCCAGTGAATACTATAGAAAGAAGCATTGCCTTCAATTTAGCCATAAGTGTAACTGCCTATGGCTATGGGAACCAAGATCATCTGGATGGAAAGCTTGGCATGCAATAAAAGGTAATAAGGATCC
Organism: Apodemus sylvaticus; assembly: GCF_947179515.1. Lineage (NCBI taxonomy): Eukaryota > Metazoa > Chordata > Mammalia > Rodentia > Muridae > Apodemus > Apodemus sylvaticus. The sequence continues at coordinate 10,160,732 of NC_067475.1, forward strand.
AAGACAAGGTTTTTCTGATCAAAGCTCAATGTTTAATGGGGAGCTCCAAATTTAAAGTTTGGGGAAAACCCTTCCCCCAATGGCTGGGAACTCTTCTGCAAAACTGGTTCAGAAAGAGAATTTCAGGCCAATTTCCCTTATGAATATCAATGCAAAAATACTCAATAAAATTCTTGCCAACCGAATCCAAGAACACATCAAAGCGATCATCCACCATGATCAAGTAGGCTTTATCCCAGGGATGCAGGGAAGGTTCAATATAAGGAAATCCATAAATGCTATCCACTATATAAACAAACTCAAAGAAGAAAACCACATGATCATTTCATTAGATGCAGAAAAAGCATTTGACAAAATCCAGCATCCTTTCATGCTAAAAGTCTTGGAAAGGACAGGAATTCAAGGCCCATATCTAAACATAGTAAAAGCAATATACAGCAAACCAGTAGCCAACATCAAACTAAATGGAGAGAAACTTGAAGCAATCCCACTAAAATCAGGGACTAGACAAGGCTGCATCCTCTCTCCATATCTTTTCAATATAGTTCTTGAAGTCCCAGCTAGAGCAATTAGACAACATAAGAAGGTCAAAAGGATACAAATGGGAAAGGAAGAAGTCAAACTATCACTATTTGCAGATGATATGATAGTATATTTAAGTGACCCAAAAAACTCTACTAGAGAACTCCTACAGCTGATAAACAACTTCAGCATAGTGGCTGGCTACAAAATCAACTCAAGCAATTCAGTAGCCTTCATATACTCAAAGAATAAGCAGACTGAAAAAGAAATTAGGGAAATGACACCCTTCACAATAGCCACAAACAGCATAAAGTATCTTGGTGTGACTCTACCTAAACAAGTGAAAGACCTATATGACAAGAATTTCAGATCTCCGAAGAAGGAAATTGAACAATATCTCAGAAAATGGAAAAATCTCCCATGCTCGTGGATTGGCAGGATTAATATAGTTAAAATGCCCATCTTGCCAAAGGCAATCTACAGATTCAATGCTATCCCCATAAAAATCCCAACCCAGTTCTTCATAGAGCTGGAAAGAGCAATTCTCAAATTCATCTGGAATAACAAAAAACCCAGGATAGCTAAAACTATTCTCAACAGTAAAAGAACTTCAGGGGGATTCAGTATCCCAGACCTCAAACTTTACTACAGAGCAATAGTGATAAAAACTGCATGGTATTGGTACAATGTAAGGCAAGCAGATCAATGGAATAGGATTGAAGACCCAGATATGAACCCACACACCTATGGTCACTTGATCTTCGACAAAGGAGCTGAAAGCATCCAGTGGAAACAAGATAGTCTTTTCAACAAATGGTGCTGGTTCAATTGGAGGTCAGCATGTAGAAGAATGCAAATCGATCCATCCCTATCTCCTTGTACTAAGCTCAACTACAAATGGATCAAGGATCTCCACATAAAACCTGACACATTGAAACTAATAGAAAAGAAACTGGGGAAGACCCTTGCAGACATGGGCACAGGAGAAAAGTTCCTTAATAGAACACCAATAGCTTATGCTCTAAGATCAAGAATTGACAAATGGGACCTCATAAAACTACAAAGTTTCTATAAGGCAAAGGACACTGTCAAAAGGACAAAACATCAACCAACAGATTGGGAAAGGATCTTCACCAACCCTAAATCCGACAGAGGCCTAATATCTAATATATACAAAGAACTCAAGAAGATAGAACCCAGAGAACCAAATAACCCCATTAAAAAGTGGGGTACAGAGCTAAACAAAGAATTTTCACATGAAGAACTTTGGAGGGCTGAGAAACACCTTAAGAAATGTTTAACATCATTAATCATTATGGAAATGCAAATCAAAACAACCCTGAGATTTCACCTCACACCAGTCAGAATGGCTGAGGTCAAAAACTCAGGAGACATATGGTGTTGGCGAGGATGTGGAGAAAGTGGAGTACTCATCTACTGCTAGTGGGATTGCAAGATGGTGCAACCACTTTGGAAATCAGTCTGGAAGTTCCTCAGAAAACTGGGCATGACACTTCCTGAGGACCCTGCTATACTACTCCTGAGCATATGCCCAGAGGATTCTTCAGCATGCAATAAGGACACATGTTCCACTTTGTTCATAGCAGCCCTATTTGTAGTAGCCAGAAGCTGGAAAGAACCTAGGTATCCCTCAACGAAGGAATGGATACAAAAAATGTGGTATATATACACAATGGAGTACTATTCAGCCATTAGAAACAATGAATTCATGAAATTCTTAGACAAATAGATGCAGCTGGAGAACATCATACTAAGAAGTAACACAGTCTCAAAAGATCAATCATGGTATGCATTCACTGATAAGCAGATATTAGCTTAGAAACTTTGAAGACCCAAGACATAATCCACATATTAAATGATGTCCAAAAAGAATGGAGGAGTGGCCCCTGGTTCTGTAAAGACTCAATGCAACAGTATAGGGGAATTCCAGAACAGGGAAGTGGGAAGGGGTAGATGGAGGAACAAGGGGAGGGAAGCGGGCTTATGGGACTTGCGGGGAGTGGGGACCCAGAAAAGGGGAAATCATTTGAAATGTAAATAAAAAATATATAAATAAAGAAGAAAAACTAATTATATCAGACAAATAAAACTTATTTTAATGTTTTCTCTAATGTGTAGATATTAACTTTTAAGTTTTAGTTGCATGTGTCTTATTAATAAGACTGACAGTGGTTAGGTAGCTAATAAGAAAGCAAGAGGCAGGTGAGGATCTTCCAAGAAAGGGGATATAGAATATCATGTTGTAAGAAGTTAAGGGGTGGAGAGCTGGCTCAGCAGTTAAGAGCACTGACTGCTCTTCTGAAGTTCCTGAGTTCAAATCCCAGCAACCACATGGTGGCTCACAACCATCGGGACAAGATCTGGCACTCTCTTTTGGAGTGTCTGAAGATAGCTACAGTATACTTACATATAATAAATAACTAAATCTTTTTTTAAAAAAAAGAAGTTAAGGGGAATCTAGAATAGATTACTAGGGAGAAGTATGGAAAGATAGCACGAAGGAAGATATTTGGTGAGAAACTACTAACACTAGAATTATTTGAAATTATTATTACATTAAAAATCTATGTGGAATCCTACTGCCTTGGAAACATTCCAAAGTATATACATTTAAGTAATTAACATTGAGCCAGAATGAAATTCATCCTTTTTTTAGTGATTGACCAAAGAGGATCTTTAAATTACCCTTAAAAATGTATTGGGTAACCTGTAAACTTTGACCAAAAGACCATTGTGCTGAAGACCCAAATACATATGACCTAGACTATGGATAAAGGCAGCACTCACTGAACTGGAAACTTCTTAAATACTGACTAGCCTTCATGTGCTGACAGATACTATCCATTTTAAGGGAGGAGAAACAAGAATTAATTCTCATTCAACTAATAACCTTGAACAGTATAAATATATAAAAATATATGAAAGTATATGAAAAGTGTAATGACCTGCTTGCAAGTTGTACCACTGGTACACTGGTGGCAGGAATGCGATGGCGGTAACCCATCACTCTACAATGGATCTAAGGCCCACTTCTTGAGATGGAACCCATACCTGATATTTTTAATGAGGCCTAAAACCTTAGATTACATATTTTGGAGACCAAAGTTAAGAATTTTACTGTTATTATGCTAAATAAACATAGCAATGAAACACCTTGTAATGAAATATTGCTAACCTAGAAGAAAAGTGCATTGCTTTACCCTCCTCTGAGAAGCTTCCTCTTGCAGTAAATGGTATAATTATTGACAATGTGTGGTGAGCCAGTGAGATAATTTGAAGTGCTCAGCATGAAGTGGAATGACTTCTTCAGACCTGTACGCTCGCAACTATGGTATCAATGGGGAAGAGAAGGTGGAAACATTTTAAGAACACAGAGCTGACAGATGATTTTAAAGAAATGGCATTTTCCAGACGTCGCACGTCCAGGGTGAATGCCCATGTGAACGCAATAAGACTGTGACAGTGTGCTCAAGATCTGCATAGACTCAAGACAGACAATATCCACACACGGCAGATATGGAATAGGCACGCACTATCACCAGTATAGAGAAAATGTTCTGCAATGGGTAGCTTTGAACCCTAGAGACCTAGTGGGATGAGGGCTTCTACCTAAGACCTTGCGGGCAGAGTTTCCACCTGCACTGCACAGAAGTAGTTCAGTCACTACCGCCTGGACAACCACAGTTGTAACCCTCACAACACCCCCCCCACACACACACACACACACGAGGTGTGTGGCCATCAGTCATGTGGGAGCAGCACCAAGCCTTCCCACATGTAAATAAGGTTTCCCCAAGCTTGCAGTCCAAGCCAATGAGAAGTACCTGCTGCCAAACCCTGAATCACCCCCAAACTGAATATAAACCCTATCCTGAATCCTATAGGGGAAATAAAATGTGTGGGAGAATTACTCCATTGTCTGAGAGTTTCTGTCCTAAGAGCTGTAACATGAGGGAAGAGGTTCGCTCTCCGGAAGCAACACCAGCCTCTCTGCTGCAATCCTCCCTGGCTAGGCAGCCTTTCACTGTCCCACCACACTGGACTCAGCACAGAGCAACGTGGGTAACGTGGGGAGCGAAGAAGGTAGCTGCAGGTGCCGTGTCCGCACAGAGATGGTGGAAACAACACCCCAGTCAGCAGCATCCCCTCGCCCTTCCCTCTGCCAGAACTCTTGCACCTGTGCCCTGCAGGACCTCCACCCTAGGGCTCAAACATACCAACCACAAATTACTATAAACTCCAAGCTCAGGAACAGCTGACCAGCACTAACTGGTCAAAGTTTTCAACTCCATAGTTTTCAACTGGATTGTTTTCTTTTCTCCATGGTTTTCAACTGGATTGTTTTCTTTTCCCCATAGTTTTCAACTGGAATGTTTTCTTTTCTGTGTTTGCTCTGTTTTTGTCTAGAGAAATGGGAGAACTAGAGGAACAAAATATATGATAAAAATGTACAGCATGAAATTCCAAATGGATAAATTCAAAACAAACCTGTAAGTGGCAAAGAAAGAACAAAAGAAAAAGATGGAAACAAATCATTTCAGTTTGGGAACATAATAAGACTCCTAAAAAATAATTTTTAAAAACCTTTTCAATTGTATTGTTCAATTTTATATGTTAGAAGCAGTGTAATATTCATTTTGAGCATAAATTTTTCTCAAATGTTAAATTAACCTGTCATTGGGGTTTATTATTTATCGATTTTAACTTACATTAACTAAGCATCATTATATGTATTTTGTGAAAAAGCCAATGATTACAAATATATTTAGGTTTAGTTTGATCAATGTTATTTTTAAGACACTTTGTAATGTTCAGCTATCTCTGGTGACAACAGCTAGAATATATGAAAGCAGTTGATTATAATAATATCATGGCAAAAAAGCAAAATTTTAACATACATTTTGGTTCAGTGAGAGAGTGTATTTAAAAGTCTAAAGCTGTTATATTAGTTTAGGCTATATTTCTTAAATAAAATGCAAGTAATCCTGAACTTAAGTGAGAGCTATGTAGTTTTAGTTAGAGTTAAAAGAAGTGTCAGGTTATCTATGAGGATAATCATGCCATGGACTTGTGCAAGACAATAAATAGGTAAGGCCACATTTGTGAAAATGTCTGGCCACAGCTATGGAGCTCAAATGTTAAGTTTTCTCTATGGTTTTCATTGTACCTTGCACATAAATGAGCAGCTGGAATTCCCACAGCAGATAGTGCTTTAGGAAAATTTCAAGGAAACTTTTCTATATTTTAACAGTCAACAGAAGACAGTAACTTTCAGCAAAATGTCCTGGTCCATTAGATGTTTCTATTGTTCCAATAATAGAAAAATCTAGCTGGCTGTATGTTTAACAGCTTTAGAATACTATACAGACTGCCATATATATATATGCATATATATTATTTTGGCAACACTATAGGAGCTTCATAGAGCAATACCATGTTGGGCTAGGAGAGTTCTTCGTTCTGCAAACCTGTTTAAATACAAGGTTGTTCATGCAAATTTCAGCTGTTCATTTATAGGTAAAATTATTTTATGAGTGATTGTGACAAGTATATATTTATAGATTTATAGTCAGTCCTGTCAATTTTGTAGTGGCTGACAAATATGGTAGAACATGGTAGTCAAATTAAGTTCATTTGGTTTCTACAATCTGCTTAATCATACTAAGGAAGAACAATTTAGAAAGTCAATATCCCAAGTTAAGCAAACAAAACTAACTACAATTAAATGAAAAATGCAATTGCTACTTTAGTATGACCTGGCTGTCTCCAGAGGGGCCCTGCCAGAGCCTTACAAATTCAGAGGCTGAAACTAGCAACCAACTATTGGACTGAGCTTGGGGTCCCCAAGAGGGGATCTGGAGGGTGGTCCAGAGCAGCTGAAGGGGTTTATAGCCCCATGGGAAGAACAATGACTTCGGACACCCAGACACCCCAAGACTCCCAGGGACTGAACCATCAATCAAGGGATATATATGGTTCCAGCCAAAAAATAAAAAATGTGGCAGGAATGCCTTTTTGGGCATCAGTGGGAGGAGTGGACTTTGGTCAGGTAAAGGCTCAATAGAGGCCACAACAAAGGAAAACAGATGGCAGGGGAAGTTGGGAGGGAGGTGGGACTGTGTAGGGTAGAGGGGCATATACATGGAGGCAGGGGTGGGAGGAGGGGTAGGGAATCGTTGGGGAGGGGGGCTTTTGGGAGGGGGGAAATGGGAAAGGTTTTATCATTGGCATTGTAAATAAAGAAGACACTCAATTTAAAAAATGAAAAAAACTGTTTATTATTTAAGTTGTAACCAAGGCAACATATAAGGAAGTGTATTCATGTAAATATAAAAAATTTAAGTAACTTTCTAAAACTCATACTAAAGCTATGACAACAGTGATGGACGAAATAGCCTCTGCCTCTGAGTTAAAGCTTCTCCTAAGTAAGACTGTGAGTATGCCTGAGGCAGTGGACAGTACACCCCAAACCTGGAAGGCAAAAATCCCTTAAGTTGTCACCTCTTGAAGAAAGAAGTTATTGGTTAGGGTAACCTTCAATAAAAATGTAAAATAATTTTCAGTATCTTTAAAGGTAGATTTAAAAATATACCCAAGAATCTCATATTTTATTTGAACAAAATGATAACTGCCAAAATTAATAGCCAACTCTGAATATAATTGAAGCAAGGTATTATTTTCTATGAGAATATCGAATTATGTCATTATATTTCTTTTATTGAGTATAAAAGAGAATGATTGAGGAATAATATATAAATTCCTGTGATCAGACAAAAAATGTCAAAATGTCACAGAATCGGAGAAGGTAATGACAGAGAGTAGAAAACGGATCAAACTTAGCCTTGATGCTTTATGTAGCTTGAGATTCTGAAAGTTTTTATTGAATAAGAATCTGCCTCTTACCATTTTGAAAGCACTTGACATTTCCCGTGACTTGAAGCCATCAACACTTCAGATGTATCACTCCTCAAAAATTACATATATAATTCTCCCACCTAAAATAACAAGAATTCCTGATGGCCAAACATAATTACATAAATTCAGTATTTGCAACAAATAGAAATTAATTTTAAGATTAATAATATAGAAAGAAATACTATAGAAGATATAAAGAAACATTATTCAAAGCCACTATTATAGTTTTAAGAATTCTATAATATTTTATCATTCTTGTATAGAAAAACTTTCTATCATGGGCATTCAAGAGACCAAATGCTTTGAACAATATGCCAGATGTTAAATTTTAATTGAAATATTGTGTCATGAACAACTCATTTACCTTGGGAAAAGTTTCCCTCCTTACCTTTCACCAAGCATGTTTTATGGAATTGATTTGATTTACTCTTATATGTTATTCAAGAGATATTTATGCTTAAGATTTCAAAGCTTGATATTATCTTTGTAGCATTGTTTTTGAAAAAATTACAGTTAAAAGTTATGAAATGTCTCAATATTTTGACCAAGCTGTACTCAAGCCTTTACCTTAAATTTTCATTTGTGTAAGAATTATATCCACAGAAAATTATTTTCCAACATAGGCATTAGTGTAGAAAAAGTTTGATCTGTGTAGTTAAAAGACATCATAGAAAATCTTGACTCTTGCCCGCTGTTGTGTAAGTTCTCAGTCAGTTTTCAGTTAGTCACAACACTCATTTTTATTATCAATATTATCTGTTAGACCTCTCTTTGTCTTGGAGGAATAAATATTGGAATAAATAATGTGAAATATTGATGCTAAAGCCTTTGTCTAAATATAGGTTTAAAAGAAGTTACCATGATGCTGTGTAAAGGTAAATAAAACTATGCAGGTCTAGAAACACTCAACGTGTGTGACTCAGATGAATGAATACTGCTGCAAAACTAACTCAGTTTCTATTTGTTGATAACATCTTCTTAGATGAAAAAATAATTAATAAGCTCATTACACTGTGTGACAATTTTTCCTCTGGAAACTTTCTAACTTTGTGAGTTGAAAACTGTTACTGCAATGCTTTCCATACCCTGAGAAGAATGGTAGAGAAAAATGTTTGTGTTTACTTTCAACTATGCAATTTAGAAATGTGTGAGAACCTCACAGTTGAAAGAAGGTATTACAGGTTAATATAAAATATTCTAAGTTTTTGCCATGGATATATTCCAAAATCCTCCCACAGCATTGAAATAAGTGGATTCTGTTATCACATTTGTAATTTCACACAAATAAAATGCGTATTAAAGATTTGATAGTGTGAGTTCCCTGGCTTTCTAAACTATCTAAGACCAGTGCTCACTGGTCACCATAAACTAACCAATCATTTGTTCATTAGGCATCTCCATATATATGACTTGTCTCTATTGCTTTACATTCCCTGTGACATAACCCTAAGTAATCCAGCTACCCATTCTCAAATAAAATGAAGGTACTCTGAGTACCTTGGGCAACATACTTTACGGAATGATTCCTGCACTTTTTTTTTATTCGATATATTTTTTATTTACATTTCAAATGATTTCCCCTTTTCTGGTCCCCCACTCCCTGAAAGTCACATAAGCCCTCCTTCTCTCCCCCTGTTCTCCCACCCATCCCTTCCCACTTTCTGGTTTTGCCCTATACTGCTACACTGAGTCTTTCCAGAACAAGGGGCCACTCCTCCGTTCTTCTTGTACCTCATTTGATATGTGGATTATGTTTTGGGTATTCCAGTTTTCTAGGTTAATATCCACTTGTTAGTGAGTGCAAACCATGATTCCTGCACTTTTTATGCTGAACAGAAAACAAGTTTGTGCTCACTGGGTCATAGGGCTAGGCAGTGACCTGATGGTTTAAGTGAAGCTTGACTTCATAGATAGATTTTTTTCATTGGTGTTGGTTCCTGCACTTTAATCAGAAACATTTCTGTTTTCTGAGTCTTTCCTTCAGGCCAGAAGCCGTGGAAACTGGATTGATCTTAAGGAGTGATACTTATAACTACATAGCCAGTAGGAAGACTAACTTTTAAGCCCCAAGGTGAAGTTTTTTTATAATTACACTTTTATGTATTCTGTGAAATTTTCACAAATATGTGCAATATGTCCTGATGCTATTTTTTTCTGTCCAATTGCCAAGATCTCTATCATCCATCCCCCTCCCAATTTCATGTCTTGTTTTTGTTAGGATTAATGTATTAATTGACCCTACTACATTTAACTAATGTTGTGCATATGCACATTAATTAAAATTTTTCTTAAGTTGTAAAGGGAGAAGATATTGGGATGGTTTTCTAGGGGCCTTCCTAAGGACAATTATCATGGTCCTTTTCTTGTCTGCCTCATCTAAGCACTTTTGCTAATTCTTATTTTAAAATATTACTTCTCATTTTGGCATTAAATTTGTTTTATTCTACAATGGAATGCCTTTATAGTAGGCTACCCAAGTTTTTGATTAACTGTGCACAAAATGAAAATAATCTTAGATTATTTGAAAAGGAGAACAAATATTCCACAGTGACTTAAAATTCTCTCTATTTTCTTAAATGCAGTGGCAATGCTGAAGTCAAAAGAGCATATGCTCTGTGTGCCATCTATAATTCCTTCTATCACAATGAAAAAAGATTTCCTGATGTTTCTTTATAATAAGCTATAATATTTAAGATTCAGTACTTGGACTAAAACAACAATTTTAAATTGCTATATTTTAGTTTTAAAGTAGCAAAAACAAGTATTTTTAAAAGATGTAATAATTAATTATTTGAGTGAATTAATTGATTACTCTATTTGCATGTACGTCTCCATGATCAAAGAAGATATCAGAGAAGAGAGAGCATCAGATCACACTATAAACAGTCATGAGTCACCACGTGATTGTTGGGAAGTGAATTCTAAACCTCTGGAAAACCAGTCAGTTCTTTTAACCCCTGACCCGTCTTTCTAGCTCCCCAAAGCAATTACTTAATGGCACAAATATCCAAGAATATGTCAACAGTAGCAGCCATTGCAGCAGAAGCCCCTTCTGTGAAGTAAATGCCAAACAAGCCAATCTAAATTAAGCTACTCAGCAGACAGGGGTGTCTGTCAGTTTTCAAGAAGACATTTTGTTTTGTCTGAACACATAGTTCCCTTCTGCTGATAGAAGTGTCATTGTTTAGATAGACACAAAAAGAGCCTTAAACAAGGTACTTAGTTGGGGGGGACACAATTATTTGAGGAAATCGAACAAGACAAGGTGGGTTTAAAAATAGGCAAAAAATACATCTATTGAAATAAGTTCACTGTGAGGAAAAGCACATTTGCTTACATTAAAAACTTATGAAGGATCCACAGAGGGCAGAGTGATCATGGCAATCATAAGCCAGTCAGACCTGCTACAAGCCTAATGAAACCAATTGTGGAGAAATCTCATATTTTGAAGTAAAAAGAGAGAAGCAAGAATGGACTAAATCAGCTTATGAAACTCTCCTATAAAATTACCAGACTACGGTTAAACAGAAATGGGTTGTTTATGATTCTTTTCATTTAAATACAGCTTTAAAAATTAATAATATCAAAAGTTAATTGGATAGCTTAAATGTTATACTTTGTATAGATTTAACAAACAATTATATAATGTAGCTCATGTTGATTACCTCTTGCAAGGTAGGAAACATGATGTTTATGATGGCTTTCCAACATTAATACCATATAGCTCTTAATTTATAGAGTCTGGCATTTGTAAGTTAACAGCCTCCCTCTTTATTTTCTTACTGGGAATGTTTTTGAATAATTATGTCCTTTTTCCTCATCACAAGAAAGATTAAAAATAATGTCTTTCTTTAAATCTTAATCTCTAAGTCTGATAACATTTTAACTTTTTAAAAATTACCTAGTAAAAATCAAAAAGAAACCTGATTGTTACTTTCTTCACAGCAGAGAAAGAATTTTGAAGGCCTTAACGTTCTATGAAGGAAACTCATGATGATGTACCTATAAGGGGACATGATTTAATGTTCGATTGCAGTGGACTTCCAATTGTATTACATACTATATTCATAATTAAATCAAATGAGTTGATTGTAATTATACAACTACAATGAAGGACAAATAAACCAATGCAATTATTTTTACTTATAATCAGGGTAGCTAGTAATTACTGTTATCATATCACAAGAAGGTACACTCAATATAACTGTCAAGCATCCATTCATTAGCCACTGTGGCATTACTGATGAAGACAGAATCATGTGGCAAATGCACAATCAGAATAAATAAATTCCCTAAGAATGTAGTCTCAGAAATGAGTAAATAACAATATGTGAGCATGAAAACATAGTCCAGAGATAAGAGTATTCACTGATCTTGTAGAGAAACTGAGCTCGGTTTCCAGAACCCATACTAGGGACATGACTTATAACTCCAGGTTTTTAGATCTAAAAGATCTGGTTTGTGCACCTACATATCCATGATACATATAAACTCTTGCAGAAAAATGCACACATATATACAAATTAAAACAAAAACTATTTGTTAATTATAAAGCAGTTGACTAGATTTTTCAAATTCCATTTATGTATTCATTGCTGTGAATTCACTTCTTGAAAAGCAATGTTGCTGGCTTTTCTTCTAATCAAGACTCTTGGTGCTTCTGCTACAGTGAAGACACCATCTCCTAATCCATCCTAGAGAACCCTCTGTATTCAGAATAGTTGGTAAGAAGCCACTCCCACTTCTGGAGTCCCAGAACTGCTGCTGGGAGACACCATGGGATTCACTACCCAGCAACCACCAAAATGCCAGCCCTTTCAATACCACACCTTTCTGTTCCTGCCACCCCTTCTGCCCCTGGTCTCTTAACAGGATTGCAGAGAGGCCTGAGAGCACAGATAGGAACACCCTTGCTGCTCAGAAGAACCTACCAGGATCCCTCAGGCAGGAACCTTCTGCTTTTTGTCTCCAGCTAGGGACCATCCTCAGTCACAGTACTCCATATCCAGGTGGCACAGGAAGATAGCTAACCTCCCAGAACTGTGAAGAGGCCAGAGATCTCAGAGCTAATCCTGGGCAACAGAGCTACATAAACAAATACCACCACAAGAGAGCTGGTCTCCCAGGAATGCCTACATACTTGTGTACACAGAGAGAATGAGAATCCCAGGAATGCTTTCATTCTCACAACAGATAAAATCGGCCAGAGACACAGGCTTGTAGGACAAATAAGCCACAGTCAGAAACAGCAAGACCAGCTAACACCAGAGATAACCAGATGGCAAAAAGCAAATGCAAGCACATTACCAACATAAACCAAGGAACCATGGCATGATCTGAACCCAGTTCTCCCAAAATAGCAAATCCTGAATACCCCAACACACCAGAAAAGCAAGAGCTAGATTTAAAATCACATCTCATGATGCTGGTAGAGGACTTCAAGAAGGATATAACCCAACATTTTGCTGCGTACAAGAAACCCACCTCAGTGACAAAGACAGTCACTACCTCAGAGTCAAAGGATAGAACACAACTTTCCAAGAAAATGGTCCCAAGAAACAATCAGGAGTGGCCATTCTCATATCAGATAAAATCGGCTTTCAACCAAAAGTTGTCAAAAAAGATAAGGAGGGACATTTCATTCTGGTCAAAGGAAAAATTGTCCAGAATTGAGATGAACTCTCAATTCTGAATATGTATGCTACAACTGCATGGGCTTCCACATTCATAAAATAAACTTTACAAAGGCTCAAAGCACACATTGCACCCCACACAATAACAGTGGGAGACTTTAACACCCCATTCTCAGCAATGAACAAATCATGGAAACAGAAACTAAACAGAGACACAGTTTAACTAACAGAAGTTATGAACCAAATGGATCTAACAGATATTTATAGAACATTATAGAAAAGATATTCTACCCTAAAGCAAAATAATATACCTTCTTCTAAGCACCTCATGGTACCTTCTCCAAAACTGACCACATTCTAGATCACAAAACAGACCTCAACAGATACAGGAATATTGAGATAATTCCATGTGCCATATCAGATCACTGCTGTCTAAGTTTGGTCTTAAGTTCAAACCAAAACAACAGAAAATACACATATACATGGATGTTAAACAATGGTCTACTCAATGATAACTTGGTCAAGAAAGAAATAAAGAAATTAAAAACTTTTAGAATTTAATGAAAATGAGGACACATCATGTCAAAACTTATGGGACACAATGAAAGCATTACTAAGAGGAAAACTCAAAGCACTAAGTTCTTCCAAAAAGAAAATGGAGAGAGCTTACATTAGCAGCTTGACAACTCACCTGAAAGCTCTAGAACAAAAAGAAGCTAATACACCGAAGAGGAGTAAATGCCAGGAAATAATCAAAATCAGGGCTGAAATCAACCAAATAGAAACAAAAAGAACTATACAAAGAATCAAAAAACCGGGAGCTGGTTCTTTGAGAACATCAACAAAATAGATAAACCTTAGCCATACTAACCAGAGGGCATAGACATACTACCCAAATTAATAAAATCAGAAATGAAAGGGGAGACATAACAAAAGAAACTGAAAATTCAAAAAATCCTCAGACCCTACCACAAAAACTTATACTCAACAAAATTGGAAAATCTGGATGAAATGGACAATTTTCTCGACACATTGCAGGTGCCAATGTTAAATCAGGATCAGATAAACCATCTAAATAGCCCCATAAGTCCTGAAGAAATTAAAGCAGTTATTAACAGTTTCCCAATCGAAAAAAAGCCCAGGACCAGATGGGTTTAGTGTGGAATTCTATCAGATCTTTAAAGAAGACTTAATACCGATACTCTTCAAACTATTCCACATAATAGAAACACAAGGAACACTGCCAAATTCATTATATGAAGCCACAATAATGCTTATACTTAAACCAAACAAAGACCAAACAAGGAAAGAGAACTTCAGAGCAATCTCCCTTATGAAGATTGATACATAAAATTCTTGCCAACCAAATCCAAGAATACATCAAAATGATAATTCACCAGAGTCAAGTAGGCTTCATCACAGGGATGCAGGGATGGCATAATATATGGAAATCCATAAATGGAATTCACTACATAAACTCAAAGAAGAAAAAACACAAGATCATTTAATCAGATGCTGAAAAACTTTAGAAAAAATTCAGCATCCCTTCATGTTAAAAGTCTTGGAGAGATCAGGAATTCAAAGCCCATACCTAAACACAGTAAAAGCAATATACAGTAAACCAGGAGCCAACATCAAACTAAATGGAGAAAAACCTGAAGCAATCCCACTAAAATTGGGGACCAGAGCACTTTGACTACTCTTTTCCATCTATTCAATATAGTACATGAAGTTCTAGCTACATCAATTAGACAAAAAAAGGAGGTCAAATGGATATAAACTGGAAAGGAAAAAAGTCAAAATATCACTCTTTGCAGATGATATGATCGTATACATAAGTGACCCCAAAAATTCCACCAGAGAACTGGTAAAGCTGATAACCATCTTCAGAAAAGTGGCTGGATATAAAATTAACACAAACAAATCAGTAGCTTTCCTCTACTCAAAGGATAAACAAGCTGAGAAAGAAATTAGGGAAATGACACTCTTCACCATAGTCACAAATAATATTACATACCTTGGGGTGACTCTAACCAAGCAGGTGAAAGATCTAAATGACAAGAACTTCAAGTCTTCGAAAAAAGAAATGGAAGAAGGCCTCAGAAGATGAAAGGATCTCCCATACTTGTTGATTGGCAGGATTAACATAGTAAAAATGTCCATCTTGCCAAAAGCAGTCTACAGATTCAGTGCAATCCTCATCAAAATTACAAATCAATTCTTCAAAGAGCTAGAAAGAGCAATCTCCAAATTCATTTAGAATAACAAAAAACCCAGGATAGCAAAAACTATTTTCCACAACAAAAGAACTTCTGGGAGAAATACTATCCCTGACCTCAAGCTCTACTACAGAGCAATTATGATAAAAACTGTATGGTATTGGTACAGAGACAAGCAGGAAGATCAATGGAATAGAATTGAAGACCCAGACATGAACCCACACACCTATGGTCACTTGATGTTTGTTTGACAAAGGAGCTAAAAACATCCAGTGGAAAAAAGACAGCATTTTAAACAAATGATGCTGGATCAACTGGAGGTCAGCATGTAGAAAAATGCAAATTGACCCATTCTTATCTCCTTGTACAAATCTCAAGTCCAAGTGGATCAAGGATCTGCACATAAAACTAGATGAACTGAAGCTTATAGAGGAGAAAGTAGGGGAGAGCCTTGAACACATGGGTACAGGTGAAAAATTTCTGAACAGAACACCAATGGCTTATGCCCTAAGAACAAGAATCGACAAATGGGACCTCATAAAACTGCACAGCTTCTAGAAGTCAAAGGACACTATCAATAGGACAAAACAGCAGCTAACAGATTTGGAAAAGCTTTTTACCAATCTTACCTCTGATAGAGGGATAATATCCAATGTATACAAAGAACACAAGAAGTTAGATTCCAGAGAGTCAAATAACCCTATTGAAAAATGGGGTAGAGATCTAAACAGAGAATTCTCAACTGAGGAAAACCAAATGCCTGTGAAGCACCTAAAGAAATGTTCAACATCCCTAGTTATCAAGGAAATGCAAATCACAACAACCCTGAGATTCTACCTCACACCAGTCAGAATGGCTAAGATGAAAAATTCAGGGGACAGCAGATGCTAGAGAGAATGTGGGGAATGAGGAACAGTTCTTCATTGTTGGTGGGATTGCAAGCTAGTAAAACCACTCTGGAAATCAGTTTGGTGGTTCCTCAGAAAACTGGACATAGCACTTCCTGAGGACCCAGCTATACCACTCCTGGACATATGCCCAGAAGATGCTCCAACATGTAATAAGAACACATGTTCCACTATGTTCATAGCACCCTTATTTATAATAGCCGGAAGCTGGAAAGAACCCAGATGTCCCTCAACAGAAGAATGGATACAGAAAATGTTGTATATTTGCGTAATGGAATACTACTCAGCTATTAAAAACAATGAATTCATGAAATTCCTAGACAAATGGATAGAGCTAGAAAGTGTCATACCTGAGTGAGGTAACCCAATCTCAAAAGAACACACATGGAATGCACTCACTAATAAGTGGTTATTAGCCCAAAAGCTCAGAATAAACAAGATGCAACTCATGGACCACAAGAAGCTCAAGAAGAAGGAAGAGCAAAGTGTGGGTGCTTCAGTTGTCCTGAAAAAAAGGAACAAAGTACTCACAGGAGCAATTATGGAGACAAAATGCAGGGCAGAAAATGAAGGAAAGGCCACCCAGAGACTGTCCTATCTGGGGATTCATCCTATAAACAGTCACCAAACCCCAACACTATTATGGATGACAAGAAGTGCTTGTCAAAAGAAGCCTATTATGGCTGTCTCCTGAGGGGTCCTGCCAGAGCCTTATAGGTAGAGAGGCAAATATTAGCACCCATCCATTGGCCTGAGCATGGGGTCCCCAATGGAGGAGTTGGAGGGAGGACTGGAGGAGCTGAAGGGGTTTGCACCCTCATGGGAAGAACGATGATGTTGGCCAACCCGACCGCCCTGGCCTCCAGGGACTAAGTCAGCAACCAAGGGGTACACATGGTTCCAGTCACTGGCATAGGTGGGAGGAAAGGTTCCTGGCCCTATGAAGGCTCAATAGATGCCCCAGCATGGAGAAATCAAGGGGGTAGGTGGGAGTGGTTTTGGGTGAGGGGCATCTTCTTTGATGCAGAAGGTGGGAGGATGGGTTGGAAGTTTTCTGAGTGGGGTGGGGGTACCAGGAAAGGGTATAACATTTGAAATGTAAATGAAAAGTATATTTAATTAAAAAAAGAATGTTTTCTACATTTTAGGGGTAAGGGTCTGTATATTAGACAAATTTTTGCTGTATCTTGACGGTAGCATTGAATTGAACACTGAAATCTATTGCACTACCACCCCACTCTTTTCACTGCCAACTCACTGGAATTGAAAAATACTAAAGGAAAATTCTAGAAATTTTAGAAATCACAATTATTAATGTATATGTCACATATCACTAAGAAGAATATGATAACAAGTTGGTGTCTTGCTACTTTGAAATGTTCAGGATGTTAATCATCCATCTATCTAGAGCAGTAATGTATTCCTCACAAGTTAGGTGCCAGCAGCTACATTGCTGGTCACATATCTGTGCTAAAAACACAATCTGATAACCATGATATAGTTGATTAATACTTTAAAATATCTGTGTCATTCATTCATAGGAAGCAGACATGTTGCATGAACAAAAGACAGAAATTGATGGAAAACTTGTGATATTGTAATAGGGACCATACATCAATGATCTCTATTAAACAGAGTGTTTTTGTTGTTTGTGGTTATTTATAAAATATTATTTATAAATTTTCAAATTGTATATAAGACACTTTAGTAGTATAGTTCTTGGAATGTAAAGCATACAGAACATATGGGACACCTGTATAGCCAAGACCCTTTATAAGTAAGGTATATCTAATTGAGAACACAGAACATAAAATCTACCCTAAAAAATATTTGAAGGTATTATTAATTTTCTACATACCAGATCTCTAGAACTCAATTAGATGAATTTTAATCTGAAAGAATTTTATGTATTCTGTGTGGGATACCATGCTGACTTCTTAGTGGGTTGTTCATGTTATAAATCTGCCATTTTAAATTAATTCAACCATTCAAGGAACCATGACCGGCAAGAAATAAAGCAAGGCAGCATTTAAAACAACACCGTGAGGTTGACAGGACTTAACATTCATTGCGAAATGACTTGCTGTGAGTCTCCTTCACAGAGCAAACGATGCCGTCCTGTATTGCTTTCCTCTCTGTGTTATTAACAGAATCCAGTAGTATCACACATTTCTGTCTGCTTAATAAATAACAGAACTTTCTCTGTCAATGATTTTCTGACATTGGCATTATCTTTACCATCTCCATTTGAAAGCACTCATGATTTAATCCATTAAAACTCCCATGATCACAGATCAGTAGGATTAACATAGTAATTAACATAGTCTTACCAAAAGCAATCTACAGATTCAATACAATCCCCATGTGATGGTTCGCATATGTTCATCCCAGGGAATGACACTATTAGAAGGTGTTGCCTTGTTGTAGGAAGTATGTTACTGTAGGGATGGGCTTGGAGATCTTCCTCCTAGATGCCTGTGGATACCCAATCTGTTCCTGGCTTCCTTTGGATAAAGATGTGGAATTCTCAGCTCCTCCTGCACCATGCCTGCCTGGATACCTGTTAGTCAACCCCTATTAAATGTTTTCTTTTATAAAACTTTCATTGGTCATGGTGTCTCTTCACAGCAGTAAAACCCTAACTAATATACCCCATAAAAATTCCAACTCAAATCTTCACAAAGATACAAAGAGCACAAATTCCTGTGGAATAACAAAAAACCCAGAATAGCAAAAACTATTCTCAACAATAAGAGAACTTCTAGGGTAATCACCAGCCCTGACATCAAGCTCTACTATAGAGTAATAATAATAATAATAATAGTAATAAATAATCTCACATGATAATGGTATAGAGACAGACAAGTAGGTCAATGATATATAATGGAAGGCCCAGAAATACACCCATACTCCTATGGACGCTTGAAGAAGTCAAAACCATCCAGTGGAAAAAGGACAGTATATTCAACAAATGTTGTTTGTTCAACTGGCAATCAGAATGTAGAAGAATGCAAATTGACCCACTGTTTTATCCTTGTACAAAGCTCAAGTCAAAGAAGATAAAGGGCCTCCACATAAAACCAGATACACTGAGACTTATAGAGAAGAAAGTGGGAAAGAGCCTCAAACACATCAGTAGAGGGGAATATTTCCTGAACACGACACCAATGGCTCAGGCTCTAAGATCAACTATTGACAAATGGAATCTCATACAACTGAAAAGCTTTTGTAAGGCAAAAGACACTGTCAATAGGACAAAATGGCCACCAACACATTGGGAAAAGATCTTTAGCAACCATACATCCTATAGAAAGCTAATATCCTATACATACAAAGAACTCAAGAACTTAGACTCCAGAGAACCAAAAAACACCATTAAAATTGCGTATAAAACTAAAAAAAGATTTCTCAACTGAGGAATCTCCAATGGCTGAGAAACAGCTAAAGAAATGTTCAACATCTTTACTCATCAGGAAAACACAAACAACCTTGAGATTCCACCTCTTACCAGCCAGAAAGGCTAAGATCAAAAACTCAGATGACAGCAGATGCTGGCAAGGATGTAGAGAAAAAGGAACACTCCTCCATCTAGCCGCTGTGGATGGAAGTCCAAGGATTGAGCAGTTGCTCCATCCCAAGAGGCAAGCAGGCCAAGAAGAGTGATTCTTCCTTCTTCCAACATCCTTATATAGTCTCCAGCAGAGGGTGTGACCCACATTAAAGGGGTGTGCCATCACACCTTTAATCCCAGATGACCTTGAACTCAGAGATCTCCCTGTATTAATTCTTCTGGAATTCATAGCCACACTGCTTCAAGATCTCCATGCCAAGCTCAGGTCAGAAACTTGTATCTCTGAGCCTCTATATTAGGATCACAGGTGAGCCTTCCAATTCTGGATTGTAGGTCATTCCAGATATAGCCAAGTTGACAACCAGGATTAGCCACTACAGAAAGGCAGGGAGAAGAGACTGAGGGGCTGGCCAAACTAGTCCATCACATGGGCAAGAACCAATTCCTGACACTATTAATGATATTCTATTATGCTTACAGACAGGAACTTAGCATAACTGTCCTCTGAGAATCTCCAACCAGCAGCTGACAGATGCAGAGACCTACAGCCAAACATTAGACAGAGCTCAGAGAGTCATATGGAAGAACTGAGGGAAAGATTGAAGGACCCAGAGGGGATAGAAACTCTGCAAGAAGATCAACAGAGTCATATAACCTGGACCCCTGCAGGATTCTAGAGACTGAACCATCAACCAAAAAGTATATGGGGCTTGGACCTTGGGACCCCTCACATATGTAGAGAATGTACCACTCAGTCTGCATGTGGATTTCTCAAATACTGTAGCAGGGCTTACCCTGACTCTAGTGCTGGCTTGCTGATCATGGACTCTGACTGGGTTGCCTTGTGTGGCCTCAATGGGAGAGGATTTGGCTAGCCCTAGAGTGGTTTGATGTGCCAGGGTTGGGTAATACTTTGGGACCCTTTCTCATTCTCAGAGGAGGAGGAGACAGGGATGGGGAGGGCCTGTGTGAGAGAGGATTGGGAGGGTGATAGTGATTTGACTGCAAAGAGAAATAATAAATGAACTAGTGGCAGAAAGAGTAAAGGTAGTTAATAGCTGGATTACTCTATTCTCTTAAAATTTTTTGATAGATAAAGATGCTTTCAGAAAGTGTACTACTAGATATTTAAATGCTTTATTTTTCAGTATTGCAATGGTTAGAGAGAATTCCATGAAGAATTCATTGGGTCCATTATATTTAGAAACATCAAAGTGTTGGATTTGGTCCACAGAGTCTTTAAAAAGTTAAATTTCTGTGACTATCAGTATAAATGTTAACTGAATATTAAAGTCTGTATTATCGAAAAATAGAAGACATTAATTTTGCATCTTCCCTGATTTAAATTATTCTGTTCCACGAGGTGTTTGATGATGTATACAATATGGTATCTTTCAGAGTTTATGATATGGGATCTTGCAGCATCTGGATTGGAATATGGAGCCTGGCAGATGATGTTCATGTCTCACAGAGATCCCTACCTTTCTAAGGAGACTTTCACAAAATAGTTAATAAAGATGAGGGAACATAGAATAGTTGCTTCCATCACTGCGGAAGGCAAGTCAGCAAGCCCATGATTTGGGAATATTGAACCCAGAAGTCCTCAAGGGAAAGTAGAGACTCCCAGAAGAATGAGTGTGACCTGGCTGCTGTTCATGAACCTGGAAGCCAGGGTAGCTAGAGTCACATGATGAGGTGGTTAAAGATGTCCTGGTGGACTGAACAATCCCAGGGCAGGAGTAGAATGTAATTCTATCTGACAGAGGGACTGGATTTCATTCTCAGATAAGACTGCAATCTAGAAACCACCATCGGTCTTCTCAGCATGACTTTTTATTTTAGACTGAGCATGGGTACGCCAATTAGGAGTTAGGGGAAGGACTGAAGGAGCTGAAGGGGTTTGCAATCCCATAGGAAGAACAATATCCCGAACCAGACCCCTCAGAGCTCCCAGGGACTAAACCACCAACCAAAAAACACACATGGAGGGACCCATGGCTCCATCTGCATATGTAGCAGAGAGGATGGTTTTATCTGGCATCAATGGGAAGGGAGCCCCTTGGTCCTTTGGAGACTCAATGCCCCAACATAGGGGAATGCTATGGGTGGTGAGGTGGGAGTAGGTGAGTGGGCAGGGAAACTCCCTCATAGAAGAAGATGGAGGGATGATTGGATAGAGAATTTGCAGAGGGGAAACTGGGAAAAGGGATCACATGTAATTGATATGTAAATAAATAAAATAACAAAAATAAATTTAAAAAAAAAGATGTTCTGGTGGACTCTGTGTGGACCTTGGCTTACTTTGAGTCAAAAGGAGTGTTCTAATTTGGTGACAGCTGCTCTTGAGTGACGTATCATTCTTTGGATCCTTTTCCTTTAGTGCTGACTCAGTTTTAAATGGTTCTCCAGTAAGAATGCATTTGCTTCAGGTCACCTTCTATCTCATGCTCTTCCCAGCCCATAATAACCCGCTAGAAGAATCCTACTTGCACGTCTGATACTGTACCTATTTGCCTCCACAGAGTGACTGTTGACTTTATTTTATCACATTTATATTCCTGATTTGATGTGCATATGGATTCATAAAAAACTTTAAATAGTCTGACAAATACTATTTGTACATGTCTGCTTGATTGATGGGTTCAGTTTCGTGAAAAACTATCAATTATTCTGATGAACATTCATTATTTAGAAGTCTACATAAATGACATAGACATCATCTCATTGAGAAAGTTATTGCATTCATGAAGGTGATGTATACGTGACTGGTGGAAAGAGAAACAAAATACAGTCCCACTTAACTATGCTGTCATAATTTAAATGTTTTTCTCCTGTGTGAGTCTATTTCTGTTGTATTTCTAATGATTTTATGATGAGCCCTATCTTTCATAATTCTCTTCTGTCTATGAAGGTGATATTGTTACAGAGTTCTTAAGATAACACAAAACATTATATATTCTTACATTGCTTTATCCTTCACTCCAATTCCCATTTATATATCAAAGTAGAAGCAGAAAATATTTCCTCTCAACCTCTGGTCAAATTTCTTTTTCTTTCTAAATACACAGTATGTTGAGAATCATCAGAACTATTTTGTCTTTATTTTTAGATATTTTTAAAGTAACTGGTCCACTGTAGTTCAACATTTTAAATAGATTTATGTTAACTAGTCAGTAATTTTTAAAAATTATTTCAGATACTAGTGATAAAATTTATAAAAATCCAAAAATGTTCTAAAACACTCGTGATTAAAATTGATAATTTTTCATAAAATGGAAATGATAGACTAAAGAGGGCAAAATAAAGTTTTAATTGAACATTTGCATTAAATTGGATTTAACATTAACATTGGATTCATCAGGCTGCTATAAAAAACAACATTCAATTCATCATATAAAATATGTCAATCACTCCCAGCCAACTGGAACATTCTCAATAATTAATGAAGATGAAGATGATTATGACAGCATTGTAGCAAGTGGAAGTGACAATTCTTGTGAATGGAAACAGAGATTGGGCTGCAGCCTGGCATTTTTGTTCATGTATTTTAAAACAACTTTGATATGGATTTACAACTGCTTAATCTGTGTCCTAAGGGTGATTCTAATAATTTTGTAGGGAGCTGCCAAAAATTAGTTATTGTTCTGTTAATCATTGCTAGTAAGTAGAGAGAATTTTTGTACATATCCCAGGAAAATTATTCTAATTAGGAGTGTCTGAATTTGTGCATCTCCTTAGAGATTAATTTATTCATCATAATCAGTTAATCACTTTTCTTTAGATAATTAGATACCTTCTGGTGAAGATGAAGACCCTTTATTTCTCTTAGAATACAAAAGACTATTTTAGCTGACAGTGGTGCAACTGGGCCGTGAGCTGCAGACCTCCTTAGCTTGCAGCACACCTAATGCACACTGATTAGTGCTGGTCTTAGCACTGTCCATGTAAGAGCAGGTTGAAAAATACTTAGAAATATTTGTAAAACTGATTGTGGAAAAGTACAGTGTACATATGGACAGAAATTATTTTTTTATTTTACAAATTATTCAGTAGCTAAAGTTGTAGAGATATATTACATTATAAATAAAATCAGTCTTTTTAAAATTTATCCAATGTGAAGTAGTAAGCTAGGTTTTTCTGATTGCTCTGAATGAGGCACCAACATTGTTGTACATTTCAGACTCTTAAATGGGCAAGAAGTGTAAGAAGGGCGTGGTAAAAAGAAAAGGTGGAGGAATTCCGTCAGCAGAATATGTATAGCTAAAGAATGAGAATAAACTGCAATAATACAATTCACTTAGCAAAGAGTATACACAGTCACAGGCATGCACACACACGTGTGTGTATGTATGTATGTATGTATGTATGTATGTATGTAAGTATGATGTGTGTATGCATCATTGTGTCTGGAGCTGGAGGTAGTGTCAGTCTGACATAATTCTTTTTTTTTATTTTCTTTCTTTTTTTTATTCGATATATTTTTTATTTACATTTCAAATTATTTCCCCTTTTCTAGAGCCCCACCCCCCCGAGAGTCCCATCAGCCCCCTTCCCTCCCCCTGTTTTCCCACCCAACCCTTCCCACTTCCCTGTTCTGGTTTTGCCCTATACTGCTTCACTGAGTCTTTCCAGAATAAGGGGCCACTCCTCCGTTCTTCTTGTACCTCATTTGATGTGTGGATTATGTTTTTGGTATTCCAGTTTTCTAGGCTAATATCCACTTAATAGTGAGTGTATACCATGATTAATCTTTTGAGACTGGGTTACCTCACTTAGTATGATGTTCTCCAACTCCATACATTTGCCTAAGAATTTCATGAATTCATTGTTTCTAATGGCTGAATAGTACTCCATTGTGTATATATACCACATTTTTTGCATCCACTCTTCTGTTGAGGGATACCTGGGTTCTTTCCAGCGTCTGGCTATTATAAATAGTGCTGCTATGAACATAGTGGAACATGTATCCTTATTAAATGCTGGGGAATCTTCTGGGTATATGCCCAGGAGTGGTATAGCAGGATCTTCTGGAAGTGAGGTGCCCAGTTTTCTGAGGAACCGCCAGACTGATTTTCAAAGTGGTTGTACCAATTTGCAATCCCACTAGCAGTGAAGGAGTGTTCCTCTTTCTCCACATCCTCACCAACATCTACTGTCTCCTGAATTTTTAATCTTAGCCATTCTGACTGGTATAAGGTGAAATCTCAGGGTTGTTTTGATTTGCATTTCCCTAATGACTAAAGTTGAGCATTTTTTAATATGCTTCTCAGTCATCCAAAGTTCTTCAGCTGAAAATTCTTTGTTTAAC
Source organism: Apodemus sylvaticus (assembly GCF_947179515.1). NCBI lineage: Eukaryota > Metazoa > Chordata > Mammalia > Rodentia > Muridae > Apodemus > Apodemus sylvaticus. The sequence continues at coordinate 10,185,829 of NC_067475.1, forward strand.
TCTGACATAATTCTTTAACACTTTCAACAGATTAAACCACTAGAAAAGTCTGCACTCATCATAATCATAAGTACCAATGAAATATATACCTCAGGGTCAACAACAAATTAATCAACCCCAAACGTATGCTGAAAGATAAAAGTGAATTGTTTCAATAATATTCAGAAACATTTATATATATATTTATGTTTGTATATAATATCTACATATATAATGTATATTTTTATTTTGTTTTATTGAATATTGTCTTCATTTACATTGCCAATGTTAAAACCTTTCCCGATTTCCCCCCTCCCTAAAGATTCCCAACCCCTCCTCCCTCCCCCTTCTTTCATGTGTATGCCCCTCCACCTGACACACTCCTACCTTCCCCACCTAGATTTCCCTTTGTTGAGGCATCTATTGAGCCTTCACCTGACCAAGGACCACTCCTCCCACTGATGCCCAACAAGGCCTTCCTCTGTCACATTTTTGGTTGGAACCATGTGTACCCCTTGGTTGATGGTTTAGTCACTCGGAGTCCTGGGGCATCTGGGTGTCTGAAATCATTGTTCTTCCCATGGAACTGTAAACCCTTTCATCTCCTCTGGACCACCCTCCAGGTCCTCCATTGGGAATCCCACGCCCAGTCCAATAGTTGGCTGTTAGCATCTGCCTCTGTATTTGTAAGGCTCTGGCAGGGCCCCTCTGTAGACAACCATGGCATGCTCCTTTTGGTAGATACTTCTTGTTGACCATAGCTGTGTTGGGTTTGGTGACTGTTTATAAGGTGAATCCCCAGGTAGGGCAGTCTCTGGTGGCCTTTACTTCAGTCTCTATTCCACACATTGTCTCTCTTATTGCTCCTGTGAGTATTTTGTTCCCTTTCTCAGAGGAACCAAAGCACCCTTAGTTAAGTCTTACTTCTTGAGCTTCCTGTGTTGGGTGAATTATAACTTGTTTATTTTGAGCTTTTGGGCTAATATCCGCTTATTAGTGAGTGCATACCATGCATGTTCTTTTGTGATTGGGTTGCTTTGCTCAGGATGACACTTTCTAGTTCCATCTATTTCCCTAAGAATTTCATGAATTCTTTGTTTTTAATAGCTGAATAGTACTCCATTGTGTATATATACCACAGTTTCTGTATCCATTCCTCTGGTGAAGAACATCTGGGTTCTTTCCAGCTTCTGGCTATTATAAATAAGGCAGCTATGAACATAGTGGAGCATGTGTCCTTGTTACATGTAGGAGCATCTTCTGGGTATATACCCAGGAGTAGTATAGCTGAGTGCTCAGGTAGTACAATGTCTAATTTTCTGAGGAATCACCAAACTGATTTCCAGAGTGGTTATACCAGCTTGCAATCCCACCAACATTGGAGAAGTGTTCCTTTACATAACATATATAAATATAAATGTAAATATAAATGAATATATAAATATAAATGTTTTATATAAAACATACATATATATAAATTTTATATAAAGCATGTATATGTAAAAATGGTTTCTGTTTATCAAACTTAATACTTGATAATTTGCCCGCCATTGTAGGACAAGTGGCAGAATGGCATCTAAATATTGAAATAATTAACAGGTAAGTTTTTAAATGTAAGCTTTTTATAGCATTTTCAGATCATTTGATAGTTTTACAACAAAGTAAGATTTAGAGGATAAAATAAATTACATTTTAAAATCTTTCTCCCTGTGTGTGTGTGTATGTGTGTGAAAAGGACCTGTGTTTAGTTACCAGAACCCACAAGGCAGCTTAAGCCTGACCATCATTCCGATTCCAGAAATCCACTGCCATTCTCTGGACTCTTCAGGTTGCAGGCACACAGATGGCACACATGCATACATACAGGCAAAATACTCATACACATAAAATAAAAATATAATCTAAAGAGATTCGTGCTCAAAATGTATTTTGAGATTCGTGATAAAAGTAGAGGATATCAAGCTCAAATAATAAACATCTTCCTCCCAAACATGCTGATCTACTGACAGAAAAGAAATAATGCTGATGGTAACGATAATGGGTATTCACTCTATGGTAATTATTGGGCTTTATGTGTAGTTTATGTACTGTATTTGGTCTTTACAACAACCCACTAAAAATACTTAATTTTATAGATCAGGGAACTGAATCCAACAGCATTTAATTAAGGATTGGATCCTGGAGAGGAAATCATCCTTCCTGATTCCTAGGCCTGCTCTGTTAAGCTACCAGCAGAGACTGCCTTTTAAAAACAAAAGACAGGAAGAGATTACTTTTTCAAAGAAAAGCCTGAGACACATTCCTAGAAATTTTATAGAGCCCTTAGGCTTACAAATGTAGAACTAAATTGAAGTCAGAATCAAATGAGAAGCACAGTACTAGGAATTAACAACAGGGAGAAAATGACATTTCTGAATTCTCTCCCTCCTACACTGATAAGAAGAGATAATATGAGTCCATGTGACCTTACACTAAGAGTCATTGCCAGTAAGACTAATAACTACCAAAAAAAAAAAAGAATCTTGTTTTTGTCTGCGAAAAATCACCATACCAGTGTCTTAGTAGGAGTGTCAGTCAGTAGCCTTATGAAAGGGGACATTTTATAGACAAAGCTAGTTGCCTCTGGCTGGGAGTAAATACAATATAAAATCCTGCCTGCCTTGAACACTGACCGTGTGAAGAAAACTTTTTCCTCATAAGATGAGGTAACCCCAAACTGAGGATCTCTCACTTGTGTCTAAAGTAATATGCTCAACCTAACCCAGAACTCAGTCATATCAGAACATACAGGATTAGCACACAATTTTGTGGATCACGTGGAACTTTGCTGTTCCTCCCTCAACATACATTTCCTCTCTAGACCCGAACTCTGATTGATGTGAGCATGTAGGAAATGGAGACCTTTGTCCTCTTTCCACACTGGACCGTGGCCCTGCAAAACAACAATTCCGGTGAATTGAGGTCAGAATATGAAAATGTTACCTAGGCTAGTAAGTCAAAGTAGTAGCTCGAGAAGCCCAAGTCAGCCCCGATGTGGATGTGTGGAAAAAGTCATGGGAAATTATTGCTTTTCCAGTAGAAGTTACTTAGTAGAGGTTGGCAACCATCCAAGAACCATGGAGCGACCAAAGCAGCTAAAAGAGGAAAGCACCTGTGCCAAGGATGCTTAACTGCACTGAGGGATCCCTTCTTAAGAATTCTCCATGGAGTCAGCCAACACTCTCACTGTTATCTCTACAATGGGCTTCATAATTTATTAACATTTAGTACAGAGCTGTACAGAAAACAAAATGTTGTCAATTAACGTTTAGCTAGTATTTAGGGACTTTCACCTGCGAGCCACTCTTCAACTCCTCTTTCACTTCTCTTCTCCCCTCCCTTCCCCTCCCTCTCTTCCCCTCTCCTCCCCTTCCCTCTTCTCATCTCCCCTCCCCTACTATTCTCTCCCACATCTCCTCTCCTCCCCATCTCCTCTGCTCTGCTCTCCTTTCCTACTTTTGTCTTTTCACTTATCAATTTCTTCTTTTGTGAATTCCTTATATTTATTTCATGTCTATTTTATATATGGTGATCACAAAAATTTCTGGCCCATCAGTTATGGGCATGAATGAGATAACCATGCCCATTATCTGGTCCAACTGAAGTAATAAATTAAGAGGGAGAAATCAAAGTAGATATAATGAATAGGACCAAAGAGTAAGTTAATATTACTGACATTGTTATGGACTTTAGACATCATGATTGCATTTCAAATATACAGGAAAAACAGTTTAAGCAAAGAAAATTTCAGGAAACAATAGCATGTATCGGGCAAATTGGGATACTTTGGAGAAAAATACATTTCACTTTCGTTTCCCACTTTGGTTATAATATGATGCCTAGTTAAAAAGTTTCTATTAAAGACCATCCAGGAAAAGCCTGGGTTATCTTCCCCACTTCTGTCAGCATTCCATTAATAAAAGTTAAAGTGAAAAAAAAAGTAGAAAGAAAAAGAGAAAGGAAACCTGTCTGCTACTTGGTACTCCTTTGCCGTGGACACAATTTTGCAATGTGGACAGATTATCATCTCTTTCCATCACAGAGCACAAATGTTGGCGCAGCCTGACTTTGAACTCTCAAAATGGTGGTTCTCTGACTTCACTGCCAGACAATTCTGGTGCATTCGGCTCATAAGAAATGACAGCAGGAAACACTGAACCATCATGGTGGCCAGGGGAAGAGGTAGGAGGTTTGGAAGTAATTTGGGTTTAATCTACAGGCAACAATCCAGCATAGGATGTTAAAAAACAAGTATTATTAATATTGCATTTTTGCTTTCTCATCACCTGGAGAGAACCATGTGCAATATACATGCAAACAGGAGAGTGTTGGGTTAAGAGTGATGGAGACATAGCAAGGGCGGCAGAATATCAGAGAATCTGAGCTTTGCATGATGTAAAATATTTTTTAATATGTGTGTGAGTATGTGAGTATATGTGTGTGTATGTGTGTGTGTTTGTGGCTATTAGTAAGTGTGAGAGTTCATGTGCACATACATGAAGACTGAACACAACTTGAAATGTCATTTTTGGAAATAGTGTTTACTTTTGTCCAAGGGTGAGGCCCATTAAAATTTCACTTTTCATATTGATGTGTCCATTGATATTATTAGCATCTCAATCTTGTTTATACAGCCATTTCTCAGAAGACCTGACTGTTTTACCTTAGACATCTTTGTATTCTGACTCTTAAAATATTTCTACCCCATAACCCAGTGTTACCTGAGTCATAGCTACAGGAGTTGTGATGTAGATATTTCCACTGGAGCAAAGCTATTCAAGATGTTGATTTATATATTTTGTATAAACTTGAGAGTGGTGGGTATGGCAGAGATAGAAGGGGTAAGAGCAGGGAAAGTGATAGAGTTATATTTCAATAACCAATACTTGAAAATTTAAAAAGCAAAGAATTGTATTAATCTGTTTTAGATATGTATCTCAATGTCGTAGAGCCTATCAATTACTTTAGTTTTGCTTTCCAGCCAGAGTTTCCTCACTCCTGTCAGCACTAGGATTAAAAATGGGCTCCATGCTTCTAGGTCTTTACCTGGTTTCTGAGGAGCCTTACGATTTTAGGACAGAAATTTATCTGTTGAGTTAACCCCCAAGCTGTAAGATAGAATCTAAGGTTGCCTGAAGCTTGTGCTTGAACACATTCATTGCTGCTGTGTTCCTCATAATTCTCAACAGTAACAAACGTGAGATGAAATTTCCATAAACATGACCCAAAGGTTTATCTCCTTCTTTGTAAAGCTCCATCGCTGCAGGAAGTTTTATAATATAGCATTCTACCATAAGATTATCAATAAATTCTTTGAAAGAACATCAGTTGTTTGGTTGGTGATGCCTATGTTTTTGGTATATCTGTTGTTTTAATATTCATAACCTTTCTGTCCCATTGGATCTCTCTGCTACCCGCTTTATCCTCTATGTAAGAACCTGCAAATATGTCCAATTTGTCATATTTTCTCAAGAACATATGTAAAATACTATTATAAGATTAGATTTTTAGTATCTCATTGTACGCATTCAACATTTATTAGACATAAAAATCAAAGGGGCAGTATAAATAAGTCAACCCTAGAAATTTCAGATTAGAAGTCTAGTAGAAACCCAGTAATCATTATCATTATTTCAACACTATATATTATATATAGGTGACAGCACCACTTTTGCAAGTTTCTTTTTTTTAAAAAAGTGATAGATTAGAGCTATAAAAATAATGGGCTGTATAAAATTGAAATATGATTACTGTTGCTTGTTAAACAAATTTAAAACATTGATAGCTAGCACAGATTTTGTTATAAGTGCTTGGCGTAATGACAGACCTATAATGGACACTCAACAAGTGTTGAATGAATTGAATTAACATGGTAATAAAGTGAAATAAATGGTTGAATGATTACCATTTTATCTACACTTGGCATGCCTGACAATCAAGCCTTAGAGTTCAAATTCAAATTCATATTCCAACTGCAGTTACAGTTATTTAGGAAGACGACATCTTAGAGGACTTTGAAATCACATTTTAAATGGTACCCTGAAACAAGAATTTCATCAATCAGGTTAAAAATAATAATGTTGGTGGTGAAGCACATCTGCCATCATGAGGGTGTTTATCCTCATGAGTAATGAGTCTACTTTGTACATTTTTTTCTTTATTCAGACTGAATTTGAAAACCTGTTTTATAAGGCACATCTATACAGTTGGACTTATTTTCAGATATTTACAAAAGAAATAAAGTGACACAGTGATATTTATTAGAAATCAATACTAGTTAAAAACTAGGATATAATTTTAAAATGATATACTACATACTGTTATAATAAAGATTTTACTCAGTTGTTTGAATCCAAATTCATTGGTAGCATTTTTCCCAGAAATCTAATAGATATGATCAAAAAGGTACATTTAATTCTTACATAATTTTCTACAGAAAATACATAACATATAGTTTACATAAGACAAAGTTTATAGCTATTCTATTTTGTAGTTTTAATGCAGTCACAAAGAACCAAGATTCTAATTTTTTTCTGCTAATTATCTGTACAAAGTGAGATGGTTCAGCTAAATGACTTTGATATTCTATGTATGGAGATTTTAGAAATTTAGGATGAGTAAAGTCTTATGGATAAATGCCCTTATTTTATTTTAGTCAATAATGTGTATTATGTCTTCAATATAATGCAGAAATTAATTCACCAATGTTCCTGCTACTAAAACAGGATATAAAGAGGTCAAATACAACAGTGTCTGCAGATAGAAAACTCCTAATAAAATGAAAGGTCATGGGAGAAAATTTTCAAATCAACTATCTGAGAAGAGGTTAATTTCCTGAGTATGTAGCAAACTTTTTTATCTATATGCACGATTACTTATTTCAAAAAAGAGTTTAACACTTTATTTACAATTTTTAAATCTTTTTGTGCAAATCTGCACTCATTGCTGCCTAAAACATAAAATACAAACTTTCAAAATGGTCTTTTAGAATATAAGATTTTTGTTGGCTTTTCAATAAAAATTTAGTCAAGTAAGTTTTATCTGTGCATAGATTCAAGTTTTTAGATGACAGGATAGTATACCAAATATTTTGCTAATAGAAGATCAGAGAGTCAGTAAACATTTCCTGAACTGGAAAACAATATAGTTTAAGACATAATTTTCTGATGATATGTTTGTTACATAATAAAATATTATATAGATATTTGTGCTTAAAAGGGCTTATGGGACATTCAAAAGGAGGAAACCAGGAAAGAGGAAATCATTTGAAATGTAAATAAAGAATATTTCTAATAAAAAAGTATATGCATTTCTACATGTCCTCACAAAAAATCATGTCCTATAATTATATATATTTATTTCATATAAAGTCATAATGCCATTCAAAACACTTTTAAGAGTCAATCTAACTTAATTAATTTTATGAATTTGTATTTACATCGATCATTATTGTTAGTCACTTAGTCATCAAGACAAATGTCAATTTCCAAGGTTGTGTTTATGAAACAAAATACACTGGTTATGCTTTCTTTAAGATATGAATGCTTTTGAAGATGAAGTGGTGATAACGCATGCCTGACTTCCTTTTTGACTAATGAAATTCAGGTACTTTCTTTGTACAGCATTTTACTAGGATTGCCCTTCATTGAGTCAAAGTTTGTGGTGAACCTTGAAATTTTTCAAGCTGAAGATGTAGTTCAGGCATTGAAATTCTGCATAGTGTTATAAATGCCTTAGGTTGCAACTCCAGCAAAAGTATGTGAAAAATGCCAGAAACAAATTTTTAAGTATCTCTATATTGAAATCTATAATGGTATTTTAATGGTTACAGAGCTAAAGCTATCGATATGGCAATGAGGTCACGAAGCATATCGTCCAGTAGATGACTTTTCCATGAGTGACAGGAAATGACATAAGATGAAGGCATGGCATAGTTACACTTCTTGCTGGATTGTAAAACTGCAACAGCCATAAATATGACAGGATTGAGAATATTCTTTTTTCAAAATAGGAGGATTAGTCATGGAGGCATAAAAAGAATTATTTATAGCCCTTAAGGCAAGCAACACAAATGATTTTATTTGTATTTTAGTGGACTATAGAGGTCACACTTGAGTTGGAATGCCCTATAGAAGCCATGAAGCCAAGCATACATCTAAATTCAGAATTCAATTTTTTTTTAAATTTTTTTATTAGGTATATTTTTTATTTACATTTCAAATGATTTCCCCTTTCCTAGCCCCCCCACTCCCAAAAAGTCCCGTAAGCCCCCTTCTCTCCCCCTGTACTCCCACCCAACCCTTCCCACTTCCCCGTTCTGGTTTTGCTGAATACTGCTTCATTGAGTCTTTCCAGAACAAGGGGCCACTCTTCCTTTCTCCTTGTACCTCATTTGATGTGTAGATTATGTTTTGGGTAATCCAGGTTTCTAGGTTAATATCCACTTATTAGTGAGTGCATACCATGATTCATCTTTTGAGTCTGGGTTACCTCACTTAGTATGATGTTCTCTAGGTCCATCCATTTGCCTAAGAATTTCATGAATTCATTGTTTCTAATGGCTGAATAGTACTCCATTGTGTAGATATACCACTTTTTTTGCATCCACTCTTCTGTTGAGGGATACCTGGGTTCTTTCCAGCATCTGGCAATTATAAATAGGGCTGCTATGAACATAGTAGAGCATGTATCCTTATTACATGGTGGGGAATCCTCTGGGTATATGCCCAGGAGTGGTATAGCAAGATCTTCTGGAAGTGAGGTGCCCAGTTTTCGGAGGAACCGCCAGACTGCTTTCCAGAGTGGTTGTACCAATTTGCAACCCCACCAGCAGTGGAGGAGTGTTCCTCTTTCTCTTCACCCTCTCCAACACCTGCTATCTCCAGAATTTTCAATCTTAGCCATTCTGACTGGTGTAAGGTGAAATCTCAGGGTTGTTTTGATTTGCATTTCCCTAATGACCAATGAAGTTGAGCATTTTTTAAGATGCTTCTCCGCCATCCGATGTTCTTCAGGTGAGAATTCTTTGTTTAACTCTGTACCCCATTTTTTAATAGTGTTGTTTGTTTTTCTGGAGTATAACTTCTTGAGTTCTTTATATATAGTGGATATTAGCCCTCTATCTGCTATAGGATTGGTGAAGATCTTTTCCGAATTTGTTGGTTGCCGATTTGTCCTCTTGATGGTGTCCTTTGCCTTACAGAAACTTTGTAATTTTATGAGGTCCCATTTGTCAATTCTTGCTCTTAGAGCATACACTATTGGTGTTCTGTTCAGAAACTTTCTCTCTGTACCGATGTCCTCAAGGGTCTTCCCCAGTTTCTTTTCTATTAACTTCAGAGTGTCTGGCTTTATGTGGAGGTCCTTGATCCATTTGGATTTGAGCTTAGTACAAGGAGACAAGGATGGATCAATTCCCATTCTTCTGCATGCTGACCTCCAGTTGAACCAGCACCATTTGTTGAAAAGGCTATCCTTTTTCCATTGGATGTTTTCAGCCTCTTTGTTGAGGATCAAGTGGCCATAGGTGTGTGGGTTCATTTCTGGATCTTCAATCCTGTTCCATTGATCCTCCTGCCTGTCACTGTACCAATACCATGCAGTTTTTAACACTATTGCTCTGTAGTATTTCTTGAGGTCAGGGATACTGATTCCCCCAGAATTTCTTTTGTTGCTGAGAATAGTTTTAGCTATCCTGGGTTTTTTGTTGTTCCAGATGAATGTGATAATTGCTCTTTCTAACTCTGTGAAGAATTGAGTTGGGATTTTGATGGGTATTGCATTGAATCTGTATAGTGCTTTAGGCAAAATGGCCATTTTAACTATATTGATTCTACCGATCCATGAGCATGGGAGGTTTTCCCATTTTTTGAGGTCTTCTTCCATTTCCTTCTTCAGAGTCTTGAAGTTATTGTCATACAGATCTTTCACATGTTTGGTAAGAGTCACCCCAAGATACTTTATACTATTTGTGGCTATTGTGAAGGGGGTCATTTCCCTAATTTCTTTCTCAGCCTGCTTATCCTTTGAGTATAGAAAGGCCACTGATTTGCTTGAGTTGATTTTATAACCTGCCATGTTGCTGAAGTTGTTTATCAGCTGTAGGAGTTCTCTAGTGGAGTTTTTTTTTTTTTGGTCACTTAGGTAGACTATCATGTCAGTTGCAAATAATGATAGTTTGACTTCTTCCTTTCCAATTTGTATCCCTTTGACCTCCTTATGTTGTCGAATTGCCTGAGCTAGTACCTCAAGTACAATATTGAAAAGATAAGGAGAAAGGGGGCAGCACTGTCTAGTCCCTGATTTTAGTGGGATTGCTTCAAGTTTCTCTCCATTTAGTTTGATGATGGCTACCGGTTTGCTGTATATTGCTTTTACTATGTTTAGGTATGGGCCTTGAGTTCCTGTTCTTTCCAAGACTTTAAGCATGAAAGGATGCTGAATTTTGTCAAATGCTTTTTCAGCATCCAATGAAATGACCATGTGGTTTTTTTCTTTGAGTTTGTTTATATAGTGGATTGCATTGATGGATTTCCGTATATTGAACCAACCCTGCATTCCCGGGATAAAGCCTACTTGATCATGGTGGATGATCGTTTTGATGTGTTCTTGGATTCGGTTGGCAAGAATTTTATTGAGTATTTTTGCATCGATGTTCATCAGGGAAATTGGTCTGAAGTTCTCTTTCTTTGTTGGATCTTTGTGTGGTTTTGGTATCAGCGTAATTGTGGCTTCATAGAAGGAATTGGGTAGTGCTCTTTCTGTTTCTATTTTGTGGAATAATTTGTAGAGTATTGGTGTTAACTCTTCTTTGAAGGGTTAGAATTCTGCACTGAAACCATCTGGTCCTGTGCTTTTTTTGGTTGGAAGACTTTCTATGACGCCTTCAATTTCTTTAGGCATTATGGGACTGTTTAGATGATCTATTTGGTCCTGATTTAATTTTGGTATTTGGTATCTGTCAAGGAAATTGTCCATTTCCTCCAGGTTCTCCAGTTGTGTTGAGTACAGGCTCTTGTAGTAGGATCTGATGATTTTTTGGATTTCCTCAGTTTCTGTTGTTATATCTCCCATTTCATTTCTAAGTTTGTTAATTTGGATACTTTCTCTGTGCCCTTTGGTCAGTCTGGCTAAGGGTTTAACTATCTTGTTGATTTTCTCAAAGAACCAGCTCCTGGTTTTGTTGATTCTTTGTATGGTTCTCTTTGTTTCTACTTGATTGATTTCAGCCCTGAGTTTGATGATTTCCTGCCTTCTACTCCTCCTGGGTGAAATAGCTTCTTTTTGTTCTAGGGCTTTCAGGTGTGTCATTAAGCTGGTAATGTATGCTCTCTCCATTTTCTTTTTGGAGGCACTCAGGGCTATGAGTTTTCCTCTTAGCACTGCTTTCATTGTGTCCCATAGATTTGGGTATATTGTGTCTTCATTTTCATTGTGTTCTAAAAAGTCTTTAATTTCTTTCTTTATTTCTTCCTTGACCAAGGTATCATTGAGTAGAATATTGTTCAGTTTCCACGTGTATGTGGCTTTTCTGTTGTTTTTGTTGCTATTGAAGACCGCTTTTACTCCATAGTGATCTGATAGGAGAATTCAGCATTCAATTAAAGAATCTTATAAAAGAGTTCCCTGATAGATCAAGTTTTTATAAAAAAAATCTAATGATTATTTTTCTCCAGTTCTTAAATTTTCTTCTATCTTGGTCCCTATGAGAAGCAATAAGTGACAGTTGACATAAGAGACAAGATGGAAAAATGTGCTTATTTTCAAATACTATCTAAAAACATGGTTCATGATACTCTTAGGTCAGTTGTCTAGGTTTGTGAAGACCCGTATCCTCTCAGAATTAACATAAATCTCTTAAGGAACAAAGAGCAGAATACAGGAATGATAAATGTTGGTATAAAGGTTACAAAGCTCTCAATTTCAGAGAGGAATGGACCACCAGATTATTCTAACATGGAGGTCAAGTGGACCTCTGCATAGGTAAACTCTGGACTTATAAAATGTTGGCTATGGTAAGGGGCTTTGGGTCAGTTCTTAGGAAGTACAAAACTGGGCAGAAACAGTTTCCACATGATCTGTTTTGTTTCTCTGCCAGGCATAGCCTGATATGTGAACTTCAGTTCTGTCAGGAGGATCAAGGCTTAATTCTTCTGCATCTGATATATAACTGCTCAGGAGCAGCTTTCTCTGAGATTGAAGCTGCTTTAATACAGAAGGTAAATAATTCAAATTATTTTCAGGAAGTCCCTAAAACTGAGCAGATTCAGTATGTTCTTCCCTTTCAAGAGTAACTATGAAGACTGTTGAGAGTCACACTCAGCGACCCCAAGCTTGGAAGATTCCAACCTGCTGAGCTGCCTACAGACTGTGCAGTGTGGTTCTGGTTCCCAGCTTCATGAGCTAAAGTGTTCTTTGGTGATGCAACTGACTTTGAGTCATTTCTGTTCCTTTAAATAACTACTCATTCATATTCTGGTAAGTAACCCCAAAAAGTCTCATTGGGTCATCAGTGGGACATTTTTGGTATTCATATTTTGGCCTGTTTGTGGGCTTCCTATCCACATGTATCTTCCAAGGCAAAAATATTGTGACAGAAAAACAATGAAAAATAGAAATTGACTTTAAGCATTCTCAGTCTGGGGCTGTCAGTTGTGTTGTGTATATGTGTGTATGTGTGTGTGCACACACATACACACAAACACACAACAGTGACAAGAAAGAAAAAAGAGAAGACATTTCACTTTATGGGAATTGCTTTCTCTTTCATTTATGTTTATATTGCATTTTTGAAAGAAGAAAATAAAGATAAAGGTCACTGTGGCTACATTAGTATGGATTGATCTGGCTCAGTGAATTGAATCCCCCAAATGAGAATTTCTAGAGTAGTTAAAATAGACATAACTTTTTAACAGGGACTATGATTGATTACTGTAACCTATACAAGCTCTGCCTTAGTGATGTGGTGAAGACAAAATGTTACAGCTTGTTTGAGATGAGGAATGGTGTTTATAAGGAACATTTTCTTTTGTTTCTCAGACAGTGAGGAGACATCTGAGTGACTACAAGATCTGATTCTCTGTTCCTAGAATTTATTTGTGCCTACTAACATAGAAAGTCCAGTTCTCAGATGAGGCAGAGCATAACTAAATCTCTGTAATCTTCCTACGGTTATCAAGTCCACATTCAAATATAACTATTCTTCAGTTACAAAAGGCATTTTGAAATGTACTAGATGAGAATACTATCCATTTGTGACTCAGGAACACTTTTTCATTCAGGATATGTTTACAGGCACATAAAAAAGATAAATAAGTCAAACATTTAGAGATAATAAATCATCAAATAATCATCCATTTAATAGCTTTTGTTTGTTATAGATATTTTCATTTATTAAAGGTGAAAACTAAGCTTGCATATTCATGAGATGGGTATTTGTTTATTTTTCCATAAAGAATTGAATTGTGTCAACATTTGCCACTTCAGGGCAAAGAATATCCTCAAAGATTTTCAGACTTGATTGAAAATTGTCTTTATTTGTCATCTTGCCTCCAGTTTGCATACATCTCTGGGGGGGTATACGCGTATCTTTTTTTCTAAATTAGAAATCATTAGAGATCCTGTCCTAATCCCAAGCCAAAATTGATTTAATATTTTAAAATAAACAATACTGTTAAAAAATTAAGAAATTAAGTAGTACTTTTTATTTATCATCAAACAATTAACTTTCAGTTTTCAGTACTGGGGAACCCAAGGTGCTTGTACCAGAAAATGCTGTACCATTGAGCTACAAAGATCTACATCCAAGTAAGAGATGCTGAGAGTGGAAGAAATAATATTCTGTAGGGAAGAGCATACCAATTGATTATTTGATATCAATGATTAACCTATAAAACATAAATATGAGTAACATTATACAAAAAAAGTATAACATTTTCTGGGACAAAAATTTCTAAGTTGTAGCCATTAATAACCAAAGATATAAAGAATTAGATTGTGCATCACAGAAGCTAACAATTTTTGAATATAACTACACAATCACACAGCTCTATAAAGTAGTATTGTGTCTTTTTAGTAGTACTGGAAAAGAAAGCTTTACATCCAAATTAATCTATCTACTTCTTCATTAGAGGGATATCTGTACTTTTCTGAAAGGCTGACTACAATGTCATTCATTGGATCTAAGCAAAGATATCGCAGAGCTAAGCAGCTTGACGCTTACACTACTTGGGGTAAACAACAGAGTTCAAATATTTTTAACACACACTTTTGTGTGTGTTAAAAGTGGACAAACTACACTTTTGGTATATAAAGCCAAGCCATGCATCCTAGCTTCAGGATTGTCTATCTCTGTCTTGATCTTGGCCACAGCTTAAGCAACTGCTGAATATTCTATTGCATATTATCTCCTACTTTGTTTCTGTGATTACCATGAGAATGGCCTCCAACAGCCTCTTAAACTACATCAAATTCTGTTCTGTTGGGTCAACCTTTCATACTATCTATTTTCTAAAGGAAATGAATGAGTCCTTAAAGATATACAATATCAAGACCAGTAATAACAGCCCAATTTCAGAAAAAAAAATGGATCTTAGGAAATACATCTAATGCCTTTTCTCAGTTTTCAAGGAGGCTTCATATTCCTCAGTAGATAAGATTTATCACTGTTGTACACACTAAAAATTATTGTTTATCTTATGGTCTATTTTAGAGCCTTTCAAATGCTTTAAAATGCAAAATTTATTCTTGGAGTGGTTATCTTCTTAAAAAACCTTGTTTACACATGAATATATATTAAAAATTAACTATACAATAAAAGAACAGTCACTGAATAATAAAAGAATATTCAGTAATGAGATATTCCCCTCCATACTTTTATTGTTTCACCAAGCAATAATATATAGGCTCTCCTAACAGGCAACACAGAATAGTAGAAGGAGAGTTATCTCTGCATAATACAAACATGGCTTCAAATAATCCTGGAAGATCTCTCTGCCTCATAACCTTGGCACAATCCACTAAATTCTCAAAGACTCCATCATCTCAAATGTCAGAGAGAAAAATGTATCTAGCTTTTATTAATAACATTTTATTAATCTCTGCCAATGAGAATATCAGATTGCCATGGATACATTTATAACACTTCAAATTTGATAAAAATGAAGTTCCTGTTATTAAAATCTATGAAATCTTACTGTGAAAAACCATGAAATTCTGATATCAGATTCATAATGCTTAAGATTACCTCCCTCCATTCCCATGGTTTTGTGCAGCACAGTGGGAACGAGAAAACACTCAGTCTACCAAAAAGACAGCTACAACATTTTCTTTATAAGGGAGCAGAAATACATATTCAAATGAATCTTGCTTTTCCTTCTTTGTATTCTTCTTCCTCTGGTCTCTCTACACTTCTTTCCTCCTTTTAATTTCTTCTACTTCCTCCTCCTCCCTCCTCTTCTTCCTCCTCCCACACTTCATTCTCCCTTTTGTCCTGTGCTCAGCCCACCTGCTCATTTCCTCCTCTGTGTCTATTTATTTCTCCTATACTCTAAGCCCCCACCCTATGCTCGCTCCTTAGTCTACTTCTTTCTCCTATACTAAAACATTCCTGCTTATGCAATGGGATCCTAACTAGCTCATCTCCTAATAACTTAAACCACATTGTTCCTAAGTAAAAAGCATGTAATGAGGAATAATTCCTAGTCCAAAAAATATGCAAGGTAAAGTATTCTAACAGAGAAAGATAGATGAGCTACCCACGAGTGATTTAATTCTTCTAACGTTTACAAATGTGAAAATGTCTTCTAATTTTAAAGCAAA
This sequence comes from Apodemus sylvaticus, assembly GCF_947179515.1. Lineage (NCBI taxonomy): Eukaryota > Metazoa > Chordata > Mammalia > Rodentia > Muridae > Apodemus > Apodemus sylvaticus. The sequence goes on from NC_067475.1 coordinate 10,201,666, forward strand.
GAAGACTATGTGGAAAGAGGACAGAATCTACACTGAGTATGTGATGATGCTTGGAAAGGCTGGTCAGGGAAGGGCAATGGCCATTCAAACCACAATCTTGCCCCGTGAAGCTGTATGTCAGAAACAAGGAACAGAGAGTGAAAGAATGTAAGACTTTCCTGTGATGGGGGCTCAAGAGATAGCTCAATGGTTAAGAGCACTGACTGCTCTTCCAGAGGTCCTGAGTTCAAATCCCAGCAACCACATGGTCGCTCACAACCATCTTCTGGTATGTCTAATGAGAGTAACAGTATACTCATATACATAAAATGTATATGAAATATTTTTTTAAAAAAACTTTCCTGTGATGGTATTGCTCCATTGGTAATGCAGATTTACTTTTTTAATCAAATTTTATAGAAATAACAATGGCTTCTGATCTTGGAGTTCAAATAATTTTAAAATATATTGAGAAAATATTAAGGAATCAGCACAAGAATGATTTACTTTCATCGTAGTTATTTAATTATAATTTCAATCACAATTTCCTAAAAATAGGTCATCATGTTTAACCCAGTAGCAAAGTATCTTTGTACAGATATTCACCAGCAATTTTCAGGAGGGTAGTAGAAGGCACTAATACTAAAGTCATTGAAAGATGTGTGTTGTTTGCTGCCATTTTGTTTTATGTTTTGTGTCTTGTCTGTGTTCTTCCTCCTATTTTGTGTTTCAATATCTATGGTGCTCTTTGTTTTATTTACATAATCCCTTAGATATACCGATTCTTCTTTTCATTCTAATGTGCTGCTCCTAACATTCTCTGTAGGGATGGTTTGGTGGGTATAAATTATTTCATGATACTCTGACTATATGGAACCACCATTTTCTCTTTCTCAGGAAAGCCTTAGGCATTGAAATATGCAACTGAAATTGGTCATAGCACTTCTCAAAATTAAGGATTTCCAGAAACTTCCAGGATTTTGTGATTAAATGTACAACCAATAGCCTAGTATTATCTGTTTGGTTTTTAGCGGGTATTACTTGGCTTATTCTTCCACAGCACTGTTCATCATTGAAGGAAGTCAGGGCAGAAACTCAAAACAGTGTTAGCACATGGAGGCAGGAGCTGACTGATAGACTATAGAGGGGGCTGCTTGTTGGCTTGGTCCCGATGATTTGCTCAACCTGTAGTCTTATAGAGCCCACAACCATCACCCCTGGGTGGCCTCACTGAAATGAACTGGGTCTTCCTACATCAATCACTGAAAAGGCTCTACAGGCTTGCAGTCCTACAGCCTGATCTTATGGAAGTATTTTCTCAATTAAGGTTCTTTCCTCTCACATGACTTTAGCTTGTATCAAACTGAAATAAAGCTAGCCAGCCTATAAATCTTTCATTTTGATACAGAGTATCTCTTGTTTTTCTAATTGGTTAATTGGTCCATGAGCTTCTGGCCACCTTCCTTGTGTCTTCTATCTCAACCACAGGATTGCAAGGATGGCAGTTGAATGCCACAACATCTTGTGTGTGTGTGTGTGTGTGTGTGTGTGTGTGTTTGTGCGTGCACACGTGCGCACATGCACATGTGTACACATAGAGGGTTGTTCTGGAGTTCTAGCTCAAGTAGACTCTAATTTACTTTACAAGATCATCTGGCTCACTGAGAGGTCTTTCTGACAACTCACCCTTCTTGCTTCCTAGCCATTGTAACATGAATAGGGCAGCATCTGCTTCTGTGGAGAGTACGTCCCCATCCCCCAACCCCTATCCCATCAGACATCAACAATCATCTGTCTATATTATTTGTTGAGAGTTTGAAATAAGTTAATAAATCTCCAAATGACAATAACCTCAAAATACAAAATTTGGATTGTTTCCTTTTAAAGTAGTTAATTGTTCAAATAATATTGTAAATGTGAACTTTTTATGGAAGTCAAATTACAGATGGGGAATGAGGGAACATACAGTCGTTCCTTAAGAAGTAGATTGTCTGCTAATTGATCCATCCTTGTCTCCTTGTACTAAGCTCAACTACAAATGGATCAAGGGCCTCCACATAAAGCCAGACACTCTGAAGCTAATAGAAAAGAAACTGAGGAAGACCCTTGAGGACATCGGTACAGGGGGAAAGTTCCTGAACAGAACACCAATAGCTTACGCTCTAAGATCAAGAATTGACAAATGGGACATCATAAAATTACAAAGTTTTTGTAAAGCAAAGGACACCATCAAAAGGACAAATCAGCAACCAACAAATTGGGAAAAGATCTTCACCAACCCTACATCAGATAGAGGGCTAATATCCAATATATACAAAGAACTCAAGAAGTTAGACCCCAGAAAACCAAATAACCCTATTTAAAAATGGAGTACAGAGTTAAACAAAGAATTCTCACCCGAAGAACTTCAGATGGCAGAGAAACATCTTAAAAAATGCTCAACTTCATTAGTCATCAGGGAAATGCAAATCAAAACAACCCTGAGATTTCACCTTACACCAGTCAGAATGGCTAAGATTAAAAACTCAGGAGACAGCAGGTGTTGGAGAGGATGTGGAGAAAGTGGAACACTCCTCCACTGCTGGTGGGGTTGCAAATTGGTACAACCACTCTGGAAATCAGTCTGGCAGTTCCTCAGAAAACTGGGTACATCACTTCCAAAAGATCCTGCTCTACCACTCCTGGGCATATACCCAGAGGATTTCCCAGCATGTAATAAGGATATGTGTTACACTATGTTCATAGCAGCCCTATTTATAATTGCCAGAGCTGGAAAGAACCCAGGTAACCCCCAACAGAAGAATAGATGCAAAAAATGTGGTATATCTACACAATGGAGTACTATTCAGCCATTAGAAACAATGAATTCATGAAATTCTTAGGCAAATGGATGGAGCTGGAGAACATCATACTAAGTGAGGTAACCCAGTCTCTAAAGATCAATCATGGTATGCACTCACTAATAAGTGGATATTAACCTAGAAAATTGAAATACCCAAAACATAATCCACACATCAAATGAGGTACAAGAAGAACTGAGGAGTGGCCCATGGTTCTGAAAAGACTCAGTGTAGCAGTATAAGGCAAAACCAGGGCAGAACAGGGAAGTGGGAGGGGTAGGTGGGAGAATAGGGGGAGGGAATGGGGGCTTATATGACTTTCGGGGAGTGGGGGACCAGAAAAGTGGAAATCATTTGAACTGTAAATAAAAATTATATCGAATGAAATTTAAAAAAAAAAAAAAAAAAAAAAACATTGATTTGAGAAGGTCAACAAAAAAAAAAAAAAGAAAAAAAAGTAGATTGTCAGTTCTGCATTAAATAATCATTTTTTATATTTGGAGACTAGTTGAAAGTTATTGTATTTAATGAAATGAAATTTCCACTTTATATTTTCTGTTCATATCACTGTGTGACTTTGGGAATAGAAAAGGATTCATTCTTGACTGTTTCCTCATGTTTACTATAATTTACCTTTGCTTACACACACACACACACACACACACACACACACTTATTTCTGTAAGTGCTAAGCAAACGGTATGCTAACCTGTTAGATATAGTGACACATTGTGACATAAGCCTCTTTGAGAGGGAAATAAGTCATATAAACATGCTCTGTGTTTTTTGGAAAGAACTATTACACTTTGTTGAGAGTGGTAAATGTCCCATAGAAGTAAATTACAGATAAATTACAATGTATGCTCAGAAAAAGCAAGATTATTTAAGGTGTCCATAATGCAGTAATGCAAAGACCATGAATTGGAATTTGATCTTAAAGAAAAATAGAATGGCATTTAAACATTGAAATAATAAAGAGACATTATCCAGAGGTGTTCCCAAGGATCTGTCTTTGTCAAAAGCCCATAGGAGTTTGTAAAGTGAAGGTTCATTTGTACATTTACTGTAACATTGAATTTTTTTAAGGGAAGGAAAAATTAGTTGATTACTCATTTAGGAAGATGAAACTAATATTTATTTATTTATTTATTTATTTATTTATTTATTTATTTATATTAGATATATTCTTTATTTACATTTTAAATATTGTCCCCTTTCCTGGTTTACCCCCCAAAAATGCCATAACCCATCTCCCCTCCCCCTGTTCCCCAATCAACCCACTCCTGATTTCTTATCCTGCTATTTTTCTACATTGCAACATTGAGCCTTCTCAGGACCAAGGGCCTCTCCTCCCTTTGATGTCCAACAAGATAATCCTCTGCTGCCTATGCATCTGGAGCCATGGGTCCCTCCATGTGTACTCTTTGGTTGATGGTTTTGCCCCTGGGTGCTCTGGGAGTAGTGGGTGGCTCATATTGTTGTTCCTCCTATGGTGCTGCAGACCCCTTTATTTATACAGAAAATCTATGTCTTAGATAGTTGGAAAGGCATTCCTAGCACATTCCTTTGCTCACAGGGGTAATTCAGGCTACAGAAAGAGAAACCTCATCATCAATCCTGTTATAATACCCTCAACCTACAATCTGTCCTGTCTGTAATATGTTTTGGGGCAATGGTGGTGCAGAATTTATAGGAGTGGCCAGTTAATGTTTAACGATGCCCAAGAGTGGTCCCATGAAGGAAACTGCTTGGATAGCCTAGAATTGGATACCTATAGAAACCTGGGTAGAACAAAATATCACACACACACACACACACACACACACACACACACACACACACTCACAATCAAATACATTCTAAAGATATTCTGCTATATTCATAGATTTGTACTTCATTTAGTTCTTACCAGAAAGACTTCCTCTGGCAGCACATAGGAGCAGGTACAGAGGGCTATACCAGAAATTACATCTTTCTGCTGAGTGAGAGTCTAAAATGGATGTCTCCATTGGGTCTCTCCCTCTGAACTCAGAGAACCCAGTGAAAGAATGCAGGTAAGACTGTACAATTCAGGGGGAATGAAGGATACAGGGAAACATGGCCCAGAGAATCAACTAAGCTGGGCCTACAGGGACACACAGACACTGAAGTGGCAAGCATGGGGCCTGTGTGTGTCTGCACAATGACTTCTGTATGTATGTATGTATGTATATTATGTCTGTTAGCTTGGTAACTTTGTGGTAGTTTTACTTACAGTGGAAGCAAATAAGTCTCTGAGTTTTCTTCTTGCTCTTGGGACTATTTTCCTCCAACTGATTGGTTACCTTGTGAAGCCCAGAACATTCTTAAAGAATGAAAATGAAGCATTTTACAATAGCAAATTCTGTGTTACTGTAGTCACGGAAATAAAGATTATATACATGATAGGATCTAATGCTGGGACCATGCTTCCTATAACCATTAGTTTACTGGGGGCAGGAATACAATGTTGGAGCCAGTATAAATTTACCAAGTAAATGTTGGCTATTGAAAATTATAGGGCTTGAAGTATTTCTCTGCAGAAGAATAAACAACATTGGGTTTGTGGAGAGCACCTAAAGGTCATTTGTGTAAGTAAGAAAGCTTATATAGGAGCCATTTCTCTGTCTGCATGTCTGCCGACTCACTCTCTACTTGGTACTTCGCTTAGTGATTACATCAGCTTGAGGCCCTCAAGTTTTCTCTCTGCTTTCTTTTAATTACTTTTGATATTATCATTAAATCACTTCCCTCTTTTATTTCTTCCCTCTAAACTTTTTCATCTACCTCCCCACCTGAGGCTTTCTTGCAAACTTTTGGCTTCTTCTTTTCTTTTTCTTTATTAGTTGTTGCAAGTTAGTGTGTGTGTGAGAATGTTTGTGTGCTCCTAAATACATAAATAAAACCTGCTCAGAAATTATAATGTTACCATGTGTATAGTTTTCAGGCCTAACTATTCAAAAAGATTGTAAGAGCCAGATTAGGGGAGTCTTTGCTGTGAAATTGTCTCCTAGAAATGTCAGAAGCTACACCCACAATGAATGTGTTGCCATCTCATATTTATATCAAAATTCACTTATGTTATAATCACAAATGCTTATATTTTACTCATATAGGTGTTTTGTTTGCATGCCTATCTGTGCAGCACATGTGTGCCTAGTAACCACATATGTGCCTAGCAACCACATGTGTGCCTAATACCTTCGAAATTGGTAAAGGGTGTCAAAGGACCTAGAAGAAGACTTACAGAATGGTGTGAGCTGAGAGGAGGATGCCGGCTTTTTAAGAGTGTCCAACCCTACACCATCTTTTTAATCATAATTGTCAAAACTCAAAAAGGGGGCATGAAAGTCAAAGAAACAAAAGGGGATTGGTATAAATGTATATTTTGATTTTACTATAAGATTTTACCTAGGAAAACTCACCCAGAGATTGTTGCCTGGATATTGGGAAGAGCGACTCCACACTCAGATGGAAATTACTGCTTGGATGTTGGGAAGAGTGATTCCACCCTCAATCCATCTGTGTGGCCCATCATTGCCACTGCAGCTTCCATGCTGTTGTGAGGCAGAACGTCTGCTATCATCTCTCCACTGGAGTTTGCCTCAGTTGATTTGAAGGATTGGGGAAGTACGGGGCCAAACCATATTTGTGGTTTTCTTACATATTTTTACATGGCATGCCCTGAAAAATCAACATGAAAGAAAATAAACAAATAAATAAATAAATGTCCTACAACCTGAGGGAAAACGCTGTTAATTCAGTCTTTTTCTCAGGACGTGAGTATTCTGAAATCACGCTAAGTCCTCATTTTATGTTAGAACAAGAACACCTGCTATCCTTCATGTGGTTAGAAATCTAAAAAGTGTTAAAGATATACCTCTCATTTCACACTTCAGAAATGATGCAAATGACCACTTTATTCCTCCAGGGATTGAAATAATGGGTTGGCCTTGCAAGTGTTCTGCTTGGAAGAGACTTCAGATTTTCTACCAATTCTTCTAAACATAGCCATCTGGACAGGACACTATGTCATCAGCACTAAAAGCCTCCTCTTTTAGCAGGAAGTGGGGAAAAAACAAAAGAGAAAACATTGTAAATGTATTAACTGTTATTAAATGTCAATTGATCATCTGAGGTTATAGCCAGAACCTCAGGCATCCACTTAGAGCCCAAGTGTACTTTGCAAAGCCATGTACCTGGGGTACAGCAATTCTGTAGACTTCTTTCCTAGAAATAACACATGTATGATTAAAATAAGCTATTCAGGAAAATATTATGGTGAAAATCTAATATATAAATACAAATGTTTACATATAATGATCTAGATGATTTCTTTGTAACTCCATCTGATTTTGGTTCTCAGGTTTAACTTCAAGTTGTGTTCATTTTTTCCATCACACACACTTTATTAACATTGATGAAATCTGAGAGGATATTTTTTCAGCTACAAAAGATGTGATTTTCATAGTGGAATTATCGGTTCCCTAAGAAGCTCACAATAGATGAATAGCTGCTATGATACTGAATGAACAATCTCTAACAGTTCCCTGTTACATGGAAACACAAGGGATCCCATGAAATCAGTCTGTCCTGGGAAACACTTGCCTTCCTGTTCTTTGGCTAGACTATTCTGTTTCCTAAGCTTCCAGGTTGTCACATAATATTCTATCACACGGGAATGTTCCAAGAATGTCATTGCATTTTCTGTACCATGTTGTGGAGTCATCAAGTGTATTTGATTTTTAATATACATACAAATGGATGTAAATTTTAGGCATTTTCAGCAAAATGTTGGTGTATCCTTACAGGAACCCAAACATTTTAAGTACACATTATTTTCATTTATATTTTTGTATTACTCTAAAGACAAAAGGAAATTTCATTTAGGAACAATATAATATGTACCTCTTCATATTAATATTCACTTGTATTTACAATTTATTTTACTTAGTATTAAGAAAGTATGCTACATCTGACCACAAAGATACTTGTTCAATATGTATATAAAGACTTTATTCACAGACTAGCAACAAATTAGATGTTCCTCAACTGAAGAGTGGATAAAAAATGTGTGGTACATTTACACAATGGAGCATTACTCAGTTGTTAAGTAGTGACATCATAAAATTTTAAGCAAATGGATATACTGGGGAAAAAAGTCATCCAGTGTGAGGTAATCCAGGTATAGAAAAACAAGCATTGTATGTATTCAGTTATGGATATTACCTGTTATATAAAGTTTTATTATACTGCAATCCATGCACTCAGAGAAGCTAAGGAATAAGGAGGGCTCAAGCAGGGGACACTTGGAATTCTCTAAGAGGAAGAAATAGAATACATTTTGTGAGTGAATTTGGGACTGGTGGGAATGGGAACAGGAAGGATCAGTTGGGTGTGGGTGGAGGGATAGAATATGGGGACAGACAAGTGGAACTGGAGGCCGTTTGGAGGGTGATATTGAAACTTGGTGTAGTGAAACTCCAGGGTTCTACAAGGTCAAGCCTAATGAAGACTTCTAGTAGGGATTATATGGAGCCTGAACAGTCCGTTCCCTGTAATCAGGCAAGGTTTCCAGTGGTGGGATTAGGACCCTATACCATCCATAAAACTTTCAACCTATAATCTGTAGTGTATACAAGATGTGCTGAGGAAATAAAGGCACAAAACACATGGGAGAGGCTAACTAATGACTGCTCTAATTGTAGGCCCACACCACAAGAGGAAGTCTAGATGACCAGGAACTGAAGGCTGGATGGCCCAAAATCCCAAGATAGAAAAAAAAATCAATATATGACTTCTAATATTTATCTATCCTCATCAATTGGTGTCTAGTCAAATAGTCATCATAAAGGCTTCTTCTGAGAGATGAGAAGAGTAGGTGTAGAGACCCATAGCGAAACACTAAGCAGAGAAAAAGTCAAGGTTGGAGGTCTCGCTAGAGTCCCTCCATTTGGAGTTTTGGGAACAGAGCAAAAGATCTGTAGGAAGTATTATAGGCACAAAGGGGTCAAGGACACCAGGAGACTACTGTCCACAGCATCAACTAAGCAGGGCGCACAGGGGCTCACAGAGACTGAAGTGACACTAACAGAGCCTGTGTGGCTCTGCACTAGGTCCTCCACATAAATATTATGGTTGTTAGTTTGTTGTTTTGTGGGATTCTTAACAGTGGGAATGAGGGTGTCTTTGATTCTTTCATCTGCTCTTGGAATACTTTTGTGGCATGTAGTTCCTACTACCCCACTTTAAGCACTGGTCAGACCACGCTACTAGCCCCTGCCCCAGGTTCCCTCAGATGTACAGATATCCCAATTTAAAATTTTCAATCTGCCTTATTGGATCAATTGCTGGGTACTTCTAATCTCAGCTAGCATGCCTTTCCTAACACTCTTAACTCAGCCTTTTAATCTGTCCTTAGCTTAGTGTTCCAGTTACCTTCTCCATATTCAACATACCAAAACTACCTTCAGTTTAGCTGTATTTCTTATCTCCTGCCTGGGGAAGCAGCCTATGGTCAATATGACTGAGATCTCATATGGTTGGTTGACTTTTCTCCCTCTGAAGGATAGTGAGAATCTCCTTCCCCTTTCTGCTTCTCTTAGCCTGCCAGCAGGAACATGAAAATCCTGCCTCTGCCCTACCACCTAGTAATTGGCCCCTGGCATCTTTATTGATTGATCAAGAACCAATTGGGGAACAGGACCATAGCATCAGAATCACTCCTACTCCCTTGTCCTTCTACCTGATTGCCTAATTCAACCTTTGATATGAGGGTTTGTGCCTAGTCTTATTGTATCTTGCACAATGTGTTTGATACGATATCCCTGGGTGGCCTGCTTTTCTCTGAAGGGACACAGAGTAGGATTGAATCTGGGGAAGAAAGGAGTTGAGGAGAGGATTGATGAGTGGAGTAAGGAGAAAATGTGGTCAGTATGTATTTAAAACAAAACAGAAACAGAAACAACAAAAGAAAGTTATTGATATCCTAGAAGATAGAATTTCTCTGTATCTTGGCTGATAGGCAACCTCTCAGGACTCTCCCAGACTATGTGTATCTGCTTTGATACTGTAACCAAAAGGCACAGGCCATAGTGTTATCAACTAATATTTACTTGGCACTCTGTGCCAAGATCACAGAGTGGTAGATGAGGAATAATCTACACTTAATACTCTCTTAATGGTGATAGTCAAGAGTACTATGAACAAGAGTTGGGAAAAGGAAAAAGCCTAATTTCCTTTATTTATTCATTCATTGACTCTCCCCCACACATTTTCATTTTCTTTTTTAGAAAATGTTTCTTGGTTTCAATAAACATATTCATGTATGGCATTTAAAATTTCCATAGAAAACTAAAAGTAAAATTGGTATCTACCTTTAGACATTTTTTTACCTGGACCATGAGCGGTCTGATTCACTTCTACAGAAAGATTACTCTTGCTACTTTTTTCTCAGAAATTATTCTTGAAAAGTAGGAAGGTTATTCTCTGGGATCCCCCTATAAATCCCCAAACTTCTTACTATTACATGGCAGTGATTTGTCCACCTGTCCATTACCCAGTGGAAGAAGCTGTCATACATATATATAAAACTATGATAAATGCCCTCCCCCAAGTAAAAATTTCCATATCATTTCTTCTCCTAGCATCATACTTTTGATTAACTGTTCACAAAAAGTAATTTCTGGGCCAGCAGGATGTGACATTGGATGACTATATTGATATTAAGGTCAAAACATGTTGAGTTCAATTCTTGGGACTATATAGAAGTGAGTTTACTATTACAATTTTTTCTTTTCCTTTCTCTCTCTCTCTCTCTCTCTCTCTCTCTCTCTCTCTCATACACATACACCACATACAGATAACCACATAAGCACATATACATGCATACACATTCAGACACACGCATACCTCCACACATAAATACATATACACACCTCCACACACTTAGACATACACACATGCACACACATGCACATACACACAGATACAAACACATATGCACACAGATACAAACTTGACTTTATTGTTTTCCATTTTGAATGTTCCTGTCATAAATAAAATTTATTAAATACATTTGTGTGGACTTTTTCTTGCTCATCTATTTTTGCTATAAAAATAATGGTCTCAACCATTATCTTTGTTATAGGCATAGAAAAAGACAAAATATTTTCTTGTTCACAGAATAAAGGAATAGCAGAACCCTGCCTCAAACAACTTGTTCCTATTGAAATAAATGGATCACCTATAACAAAAATAGGTTATGTAAGCTTCTCACTACAGCCCCCAATAGTCATATGATGTCTTTGATCAAGTTGAAGTAAGTTTACTATCAATTCCAACAAAAGTAACTAGCATTCTCTTGTTCTTAATATTTTTTCCACTTTAGCATACTAACATTTCTAAATAGCATCTCCTCAGACTGGTAAAAGGGGGTTTTAAGAACAAACCCATTGTAGTCAGGAGTTTCAACTTATATTAACTTAATGAAAGTGGTTTTATGTCTCCTTTGAAGTTAGTTTCCTCTCCTCTAATATGTACTTAAAATTGCTCTTTGCAAAAGTCTTTTGGGGATACAGGTCACATGTGTAATTCAGACAACTGAATAGGCTTGTGATCAAGTGGCTGACAAGATAGTGTCAGAAGGGCCACTTCATGACACTCTTTAACTTAATTCACACATATTGTCAGAATCTTAGCGATGTTTCTGAATGCAAGTAATTATTCATCCAGGCTACCCTATGAAATTACATGGAGACAAGATGCCCACAAAATATACCTGTAGATAGAATTGCAACAGATTCACACTAATGGAATCTAATATCTGCTTTGACATGCCCCCTTGATAAAACATGCACTTCTTTATATGAACATGTGGACATGATTCAATGTACCTTATTTTTTACACGAGTGACTGAAACTGGGGCCAACTGTCAAGGAAGCCAAGGGACTGCAGCTGACTGTTTTAGCAAATGGATTTGTGGAGCTGCCACAGTGGAGAATGGCACTGAGAAGCACACACACACACACACACACACACACACACACACACACACACACAAAGTGGGACAGGAGAAGCGCTGGGCAAGACGTAGAATGATTGATGGCTTGCCGCTTTTGCTGGGTGCCATCTGGTGAAGTCTACAAGGAGATAAGTGAATAGACTGCAATGTTTAAAGAGTTCACTGGTTTTATGAAATCAATCAATGTAATAGAACTTAAAAGCGACATGTCGAATTGCCCCTCTCAGATTCCAGCCCTTTCCCTCTCCTGTCAAAAATATTTTTGGTAAGTAAAAGGAGGTCTTATGCCATATGTGTTTTAATATGATAATCTTTAGAGTCTTTCCTTCCCCATTTGAAGAAAAAGAAAAAAATCTACTGCATAGACTGTTCCAAAATTCACTAGGGAAAAATATTCAGGACAAATGGGTTTCCATTTTGTAGTTGGCTATTTCATCCCCTCTGTTCAAAGCTATAATTGTAATTTAGAGTGGAAAATTAACATTCAGTGTGTACTAGTAAGCATGTATATTTTATATTTAGGGCTTGAAAACCTTGTATTGCACCTTTCATTGATATGCCCTTAGATTGAGTCAATGTCTGAATAACTTGTGCATTTATTTAATTCTTCTTCAATTCATAACTCTTGAAAAACCCTCTACCTTGTCTCCTTCACTCTCATGGAATAAACAGAAAGATTTCATGTCTAGACCTAAATGTACTATTTAAAATTCCTAAGTCATTTGAAGCGTTAAATTAACACCAGGATTTGTTTTATGAAATGTCATCAAAGTGTTTTATAAAATGAGTACCCTAGAGAGGCAATATATATTGATGATGAGGTCCAGCCGGCATTTTTCATGGAAATATGAATCATTACAGATGAAGGGAACGTGGTGTCTACATTTCCATAGGAGTTTGCATACATTTTCACAGTAATAGGACTTTAAAATATTCTATGATGTTGCTCTTGTAAGTCGAGTTGCAATAAGTCTGTGCAACAAATTGAAAATTCACATGTGCTCAGATTAGAAAAAGTATAAAATAAATAATATATTTTACTCTTCTTGAATCTTTCGTGTTACTATCAAATATTATAGTCAATAGAAAAGTCAGAACAGCACTTTATTAGAAGAAATGAGTTTATGTTAAAGATCAAATAAATGCTACCGAAAGAAACTTAGAACTTATAAGACTAAATTCAGCAGTTTATAGCAATCACTGATTATTGTCGAAAAGCAAAATTCTATTTGCTAAGTAATTATCCTTAGACTGAAGACAATACTTAATGATTTAGGGAACTTATAATGGGATTTTTGTTGTTGTTGCTACTATTAATAGCTTCCTATTGTCTTCTGTGATTCTGAACAAAATCCAGGTAGATTTAATTTCTTATCCCCAAAGTTTACCAGTGAAATGGTGGGAAGCCTCCAGGAGTTGATAAGCCTGGCATGGCCTTGTGGGGAGGGCAGTGTCATGGTTCCTGCCCCTGGAACAGGGCCTTCATCCTTCGTGAGTGTTGATGGCTGCTGTGAGCATAAGGCTTGTTTGTGTAATAATGTACATATTTCACGTTTGTCTGAGGAGTTAATGACTCCATGAGAATTATACACAGCACAAATACAGGAGGCAAAGGTATAGCTAATGTCTGCGAGATGGTAAATACTGGGACCTTCAGGGCAGCCCTTGACGCTATGGGAAAGAGTAAGTACATGAAGTCAAATGTATATAATTACACAAATATGCAAAAGAAAAGGATACATTATGAATTGTGAGGGACTTCACAATCAAAAAGAACAAATGCACCTGCATTAATGAGCCAGGTTGTCAGAAAGATACAAAGACAGGCAAATTCTTGAGTTCAAGGTCAGCCTGGACACAGCAAGGTAGGCCCAGGTGTTGCAGAAATGGTAATTTCAGGACCTGCTCCCACCTAGCTAGTTTAGCATCTGGAATAACAGGCAGACAGATCTCAGAATTCTTTGGCAAAGTTAAAAGAAAATGTAGGTTTGCTGTCTCCTAAGAATCAAAGGGCTGAGGACACAAGATGCTGATTCACAGGATAATCAAAAGGAAACCTGGAATAAATAACAGTGATTATATAAATTTAAAAGTGGGCTTTTGGTCTGCATGAGATGAGCTAGCAGAGGACAACAGCTCTTCTTTAAAGTAGGAGCTGAGCGAGCGGTCTGGAAAATTTTGGAGAGCAAAACCTACCCTTCAAGATTTTTTTTAAAATAAGATTTCTGACTTGGTTGGAAGATCAAATAATTTTTTATAGTAGCTTTTGTGACTTTGGTCAGAAAACTCATGAGCTATTCAGATAGCTTTTAGAAATGTTACTAGCAGAGAGAGAGCTGTCTCAACCAGGGAGTTTTTACAATAGTAAGAAAAGGCTATCTAGAGCAGAGCAGAACACAGAACACAGAAAACACATAACACACACACACACACACACACACACACACACACAGAGAGAGAGAGAGAGAGAGAGAGAGAGAGAGAGAGAGAGAGAGAGAGAGAGAGAGGCACACAGTCTAGAAAGTCATCTCAGCAGAACCTAGACCTCCAGCTTAGACCCAGGATTTGACTTCAAGTTGTTCTTTCCTCTGCTCCCAGACACCCTTCTCTCAGAACTACGCTCCATGCTGAGGCGGGTCCTTGGTAGAAGTTACTATTTATTGAGATATGAGGTGTGGCTAAGCACTCTACTGAGTAAGGCATCACAACTAGAGCTTTAACATGTGAACACTGTAACTTTTTTGTACCACGAAGGGGCACAGATTAAGGAAAAAGGAAAAGTACTTAGCAAAAGGAAGCATATGAAATGTGTTTTCATGTGTTCCACAACAATTCTTTCATGGCTCACGTGAACACACAGATAAGTAATTAATTACTTCATGTTTGAGAAATAGAATTACAGCAAAACCTAGAAAGGTTGAAAGCTAAGACCAGCTCTAGAGCTCATTTGTGGAGTCATGGAATTATTGCTGCTCTGGTGATACCAATCATACCCCCCAAGCCAAGTACCACACATTTACTCTAAGAAAAGTCAAATAGATACTTTAGGAGCAAACACTATATGACTGATAATGAATAAGTATTAAGAACAGAAATAAATACATAGAAAGAATATTATTGTATAGATATCTGACCAGAATCCCAGGGAATATTATTTTCTTGGTAGTGTGGGACGCGAATAAAAATTGGTTATGAAACTTAAAATGAATGCATGTTTTCAAACTTTGGTAGAAGTGAGAAGAGGAGGAATAACATGTGTTTGTATTATTCTTTCTAGTACATGTGATGAGAGTATGCATGAAGATATAAAAATACAATTGATCATGCTCTTTATAGCCAAATTTAGGAGGATTTACAAGTCGAGTTACATTTTCAAGTGGCATGGATGTTACTTCACTGATTTTGATACTGCCTATCAGCTGATGTCAAAAAACATCAAGGATTTTACAAGGATTTTGAGAATGGATTGTGTTTGGAAGAGACAGTGATAGGAAGACAAATGAGGATATTGTGAGTTTATAGTTTATTTACAAAGAAGAAATGTCATGGGCATAGGGATGCCATTAGGAATAAGTCACACCCTAGCCAGTCAGATTATGAACATGGTAGTAAAAGATGCTCAAGAAGTTGTAATGCCATGGCCACTTGTCCTCTAATGTGAAATATATCACTTTCCACATTCCCCAGTGAAGACCACTTCTCCATCCTATCCCTCTTCAGCACAAGGCCCTCTGTCTTCTTGAAAACCAAGCAAAAAGATAGAAGAAAATAATAATAATGATAATAATATTAAGAAGAAGATCAGGAGGAGGAGGAGAGGAAGGGGAAGAAGAGAAGCAATGGTCATTTTTTTCTAGAGAAACATCATTTAACAAGAATAAAGGTGATAATTTTCAGATTCATGTTTCCTAATTCCTTTACTAAGTGACTTTTATGCCTCCTTTTGTAATACCTCACAATAATAAGTATACTTGGGCTTTCTTTACATTATCAAGGAACAGTCAAACATATTTAAATATCTAATCTATAGTTGTACACATATTGGTTTTGTTACCAATTAGTTGGATGGGGCTTTTACTCAATCCTCTTTTGAATCTTCAGTGGACTTGAGTGAAACTTTTCAATTTTGGTAATGTCCATCAGTATGTTTCTCAAGCTTAGTGGCTGGGCTTGTGGTACCAATTATTCCAATCTCCACCGAGCTTGACCACAAGCCCCCACAAGACATGGGGGCTTGTGGTACCAATTACTCCAATCTCCATGGAGCTAGTTTATTCTCATACTAGCGGTCAGTGGACTATTTACACAGTGCATTTGAAGTTTACATTGAAACACCAGGGAATAGTATAGGAAGGTATGGCCCAGATGGATCTCAAAAATAACTAAATAGCAATGTTCTATAGGCAGAAAGGGGGTGTGGTAATATGTCTGCACAAGTCTTGGTGGATTTTCATACAATTTTAGGAATTTGTTTGGACTGCTGATGACAGAGCTTGATTCAAATGATAGCAACCATCTTTCTACTGCTTTGTAAAAGACAAAAGTTTGTGTAAATGAACTATATTTGCTCTACCACTGGTTTTCTAGGCCAAATAGTGAAATGCTAATTCACAACTTTGAGTATAAAGGAGTAGATGAAATTATCCAGAGTTCAAAGAGGTTCTCACAGAAATCATGGTGTAATTTATTTTAAATAAATTTTAACAATGAATAAGCAATGGTTATAAATTTAATATTTGTATGAAAAAGTATTAGTCCTGGTCCAATCTAAGGCATGTGACCACTGTAACCCTTTGCCAAAAATGAAAATATGCATGCTACAATACTAATGACAGGAATATATATGAAATAAAATGATGAAGTTTCTTATTTAATTATTATTTGTAATTTCAACAATGTGAAAGTTTCAGTATTGAAAATTCAGTAGTTTATATATAACACAGGTGCTAACACAATATAATTCTTTAATAACAGTAGAATATATAATAAATTGATGTACAAATAAATATATATATAGACACAGAGATAGAAATTGATGCTGATATAAAGTTTGATATAGAGATAAAAGCTCTAGTGACTAATGTCCTTGGCTCTCCAGAAAGATATCCTAGCTAGAATACTTCTTTCTGAAATTTCTAAAAGGTCAAGTTTTTCTTGTATGGAATAACATTGATTATTGAAATAGACCACTACTTTGAAGCCATGTTTTATATAAGTCTCATGACTGAATCTAGGAGGATCAATTAATATACCAAACTAAGATCTGCAATAGAGTCATGTTATGCAAATATATTTGGACACACACACACACACAATTTACCCAGTCTGGGCCAGACAGAACTGATTAGGACAAGAGAAAACTCTCTATAATATCCATATTCCAAGTAAATTGCAAACAGTATCTATGGGAGCGGGGTTGGTTTATGTCTTGAAATGTATATAGAGTGAAATCTAAGTAATGTAGTTATAGTGATGTATATGAAATGTATATACAGTGAAATCCAAGAAATATTTCAGGGTACCATCAAGGAAGATATGGCAAAAGAGGAGAACTTGAGGTCTGCTATTGAACTGTACTAAACCATTTAGCTACATAGCTAGAGACGCTTTTCTTCAAAATATGAGCTTATGCCTATCTGTTTGTTATCTGACATTTTCTGACAATGTGCTGCCTCCCTCCCAATTTACATTATTGGTCTTTCATTTCAATTACTCTCTTAATTGTACCTGTTGTCACCTTGACTCATTTATAGCTTTATCTTCTAGTGCTCCTGAAATGTCTGAATGTTGCCTCACAAACTAGATGGTCTATGATTATGGATCAAGTTTGGAATCTTTGCAATCCTAAATATTTGGCCCAGATATGATGTCTGAATATTCTTCTGTCTATATTAATAATTTCTTCCTTTCATTCTTAAATGGTTCTCACTTATCACAGTAATAGTCTTTTAATAAGTGTTTTTTATTTCTTTGAAAAAGTCATACATATGACTTTTTATTTTACAGATTATATTTACCTCTTCTACCAAATTCCTTTCAGATACATACAAGTACTTATACTTAGTTATGTGTTTTCATCTGTAAACCAACTGAGCCCAATGTATATTGCCCATATACTACTGGATGATTGATGACCTTCTATTCTTTGTTATATTTCAGGGTCATAGAATAAAAACAGTACTAGATGTTTTTATCAACATTCTTTGTATCAACTTGCAAATTTTGTAAGTGGTAAATAAAAAATGGTTAAATCATTGACTTATTTAAATTACTTCAGTTTGAAATGATTGACACAGTAATCAATTTTCATGGGTATTAGTATAATTAGTTCAATCCAAATTTATAGTTTTAAAGAGCTTATACTTTCATATATTGATCATTTCTGTCCATGTAAGTTTATCCAACAAATGGGATGAACACAATTACACAAGTTTGAAAATTTATCATTTATATGGATAGAGAAAATGTTTGTATATGTGCGATAACACAGAATTATGATCTACTAGTAAGTACAATACAGATTTGATGTATAGAACAAATTTGAGAAATACTTTTAAAATAAAAATATACTTTACTGTGTTACAGGTCTCTAGAGACCTATTCTTAAACCATTAAGGAAGAAAAGTTATATCCCTAGGAGGGGGGAACATTTGGATAGAAAGAAATTGGTAGGAGCTCGAAGGAGGATAGTGGAGGAGAGTAGGGTAAATGTATGCAAAATATTTTACATGTATATATAAATCATAATAGAATAATTTTATTAAGAAATGGAAAAAGTTATCTGGTCATATCAGGAGTGAAATGTATCATTTATAGAGGTATATTTATATGACCCTATTAGGTCAGCCTAAATTCTATGACACATATGTTCTATTTACAGATGTTTTAATTCAGAACTGAAATACTTCTGGCAAATGAGTGGTGAAGCTATTGGTATTGTTATTGTTTTCAGTCCTTTAATCACTTATATATCTTTAACATATTTTGTTTTTATTGAATATTGTGTTTTAACAACATTAGGGCAGCAATGTAAAACCACTATTTTATATATATATATATATATATATATATATATATATATATATATATATATATATATATATATATATTTGCAATTGAATGTCACTAGACACAGAGTTGGAACTCAGATGCTTTGTTGTACAGCTAAATCTAAGATGGCAGGTTTTATGTAATTTAAGTCAAACCCAGAACCAGCACTGCATGGAACCAGCTTGAAGTGTCTAGCATTCAGCCTATGAGAGAATCTTTGACAGTGTTCTTCTTTAAACCATATCCACTTCCCTAGTTTTCCTCAGTTAACATTAAAATTTTAATCCATCTTACCGTGTAATTCACCAAGATCGAACAGTCATTTCCTCTGCTTCCCTCTCTCCAGCATTTTGTGAAATGTTCATTCAAATCAAGAACCTTAAATTTACAAAGGGAATAGTCTACATTTCGCTGACAGTTTCTTTTTTCTGAATATGATATGATATGATATTGTCATTCAAAAAAAAGTACCATCTAATCTTATGCCTCTGTGGAGAACTGAGCCTGGGAGGATATTATTGAGACCTAAGAGGGCCTTTTGTTCCTAAATATGATTCTTTATTTTTATTTTCAGTTAATTTTTTCTGGGTCTGGATGTTATATGTCTAATTGAAAGTTGGATCAAGAAGCATTTACAGGTTGTGAACCACCTTTGAGTAGAACAATGTGCTTCACATTGGCTTTATGAGAGGAAAACCTTCCATCCATGTTGAGTAATAACAGAATTCCAAAAGGAATGACTGTCTCTGCATACTTGTTTGGGGTTTGAGTCACCCATTTTATGTCTGCGTGACTGTGTTCCATCGAAGACCTAGTCTCACTCAGCTTTCTCATGCCTATATTCTCTATACCAACCCCTTCCAAGGTATCTCGAGAAATACCATTCCCAGACACATTAAGAAAGCAACACTAGCCAGTTAATTTGCTTGTGGAAATCCTACTGAGTAGGTTCCTTCTGGTGATCCAAGATAGCAGCAGAGCTTCAGCCATGTTCTTGATTCCCTCAGCAATTGTGTTTCTTTCACCTCCACAGCCACCACCACTCAGAGGACACCACCACAGCCCCTCAGAGGACAATGACAAAGATATTTCCAGCAGTTGATGGCCAACTGAAAATAAACTCAATCGTAGTTTTGAAGGAGGCTTTGTATCATAGTGATTCGTCTGGGCTATTAAAAAAACTTTATAGCTTTTGCTTATATATTACGGTTTCTAGTTCTATATTTTTATGAGAGTTCTATGTGGATGAATATATGTGTTGCAATGTCTTTGTGTGGTTTTTCTTTCATTCTTGGCATGAGAAATTCAGTCATTCCTCATCCAGGAATATATTCTTCGACTGATTAATTCTACAGGCATCACATAGCAGGGTCCTCTGGCAGGAGAGGGAAACAGTATAAGACAGGGTCTCATGCATCCTAGGCTTGCCTCAAATACTCTGAAAAAATATGCCAGGCATAGTTTTGAACTTTTTATCTTCTTGTTTCTGCCTCTCAAGTGTTGTACTTACATGTTATTTGCCACCCCATTCTGCAAAATGCCGACTGATTTTTGTGTATATTCTTTGTACATGAGACTGTGTCATATGAACATTTTCCTATGGCTATGTCTTGTGTGCTGAGTCCACTATTCCCCAAAACCTCTACTACTCATCTCATCCCCTCCCTAATCCCATTAGTGCCCTTCCATGCTCTTCTCTAGTTATATATATATATATATATATATATATATATATATATATATATTTGTGAGAGTTTGGTATATGTATTTTATTTCATTCATGTCTTTCCTAAGCCATCCCTAGATCCAACCTCCCACCCAACTCCATATATTTTGGTCGTTTGAATATGCTTGGCCCATGAGAAGTGGCACTATAAAGAGTGGCCTGAGTAGAAGAGGCGTGGCCTTGATAGAGGATGGGTGTCACTATGGAGGTGGGTTTCGAGATCTACAATCAAAACTCTGCTCAGTGCAGAAAAGAGCCTCCTCCTGGATGGAGAATGCTCAGCTCTTTCTTCAGCATCTTGTTTGCCTGTAGGACGCCATGCTTCCTGTCATGATGATAATGGACTGAACCTCTGAACCTATAAGCCATGTTTATTTTTATAAGAGTTTATCTTTATAAGAGTTACCTTGGTTATGGTATCTTGTCACAGCAATGGAAACCCTAATACAATATTAAACACACACACACACACACACACACACACACACACACACACACACAACTATTAGACACTGCTTATAAAGAAAATATCGTTGTTTAGCTCAATGTCTTGAGCTCTGAGTGCACAGTCCTAACCCTGCTCAGCAATGATGATAGGCTTTAATGGATAGCATCATCATGTTGTGGTCACCTATAGAAGCACATGTGAAAAGATCATATTTTAAGACTGGAAGCCAGAGAGATCATGTTTGCTTCTTTGCAAAATACATCATGTCAATTGACCTGTTTTTCTGCAGAACTACATTACATGCTTCTGGTGGTTATTATTCCGGTGGCCAAAAACTCTTTCCCTTTTCCTTACCTTTTGAATCTTCCACTACTCACTATGTATAGTGGGCCAGAATTCTAACCTTTGAATCTTGGAAAACAAATTCAAACAATATCCAAACCATAGCATAATAAAAACAGTAAAAAACTTTGACTAAAAAAATGCTAATAACAGTAATCCTATGTAATCTCAAGAAAATTTTAAAAATGAATTAAGTCACCCCAGATTAATGGAATAATCCATTTTAATAGTACTAGTAAATTATAAATTTTCTATTGTGTGTTTGACTCAGGTTTTTCCCTAACATTGTTGTTATTATTTTAAGATCAATAGTATTAGGTAATCTAATTCAATGTCCTAAGTAGCATCTCCTAAATGTTATGATTCATGGAAATAAAAAAATATATTATTAATACTGCTATTTTCTATTCATTGCTTAAATTTGAAATATCCCTATGCACAATTATAGAGGTGACTTTCAATGTTTTACAAAGAAAAAACTAGAGAAATAGAATTTTATATGAGCTATACTGCAGGATTCTTGTCCCAGTAAAATAATTTTTCATTGAATTAAAGTTGCTTTATAAAACACACTCCCATACACATACATCATTTAAAGTCTTGAGAAATTATGCTTATAGTACAAGTGTACTTATAAAATTTATAGAATTCTACTATATCTCAGCAAGAACAAGAAATTATGCAGCATGCAAATACCCCCTCATTCTACCTTAACAGGTCGAAACAACCTGAGTAGCTATAAAGTAACAGTTAATTCTAAGCTCAGTGAAGCTGTACCACAGGAAACTTGGGGCATGAAAGGAAGGTTTAGTTCTCACTCTGGGACCTTCTACTAAAAATGAAACTATAAAGTGCTGGCAGCTGTTGCAACGTGGGGGAACATATGCATCACCCAGAGGAAAAAAATCTACACAAATATAGTTCTTCACAGTTCATCCTACGAGAATGCATCTAATCTGGTGCAGAGTAAGGGTATCTTCATCTCTATGTGTATTGTTGAATATCATACAGATGTTGAATATCATAAAGATGCTGGAGATCATAAGCAACATGAAATTCACATTAATAATCAAATGCAGGGCCAGAGAGTCTCAGAGTAGAATGAGAGATATATTCTAAGTGATCCTCAAGTGTCTAAATCACCTCAAAGAATAAAACACTCTCCCTGCAAAGTATCACACTGCTTCAGAATATGAAAAATTTTAGACCTTGTGTCATTATTCGGAAAATGTCTAGCAATTAGCTTGAAAATTTTGGGATCTAATAGTTAGTTATGTGACTGGGAACCGAGGGACATACCAAGACTTCAGAGTAACAATTTATATGGAGAGAGAAGAAAGGAAGATGAGAAATAGACAAGCTGTCAGCAGTATATGTCTATCAACTGTTCAAACTGATGATAAAATCACGTATTTAAACAATCTAGACCTACGTAAAAGAACTTTTATAAGAAATCTAAATCAAAGTTTTGGAGGTTCATATCCAGTGACACTAAACAATATTTTAAATTCTCACTAAGAAAAGAAAGTGATGAATGAGAGAAGGTAGGAAGTTTATTATTTCTGACTATTTACAGAACTTTCAAATATATTAAACTAATATTCAAAGTAATAATATTAAATATTAGTAGTTAAAACACTTAATCAAGATGCAGATGTTATTTGGTAATTCAAATGTTAAAGTTGTTCATTATGTGTATCAGAGAGCTAATACAGTAGAAATAAATATACAACTAGGTATGAAGTAGAAGGATAAACCAAACCATAAAATGCAAACAGCAACTAAAAAAAAAAAAAAAAAAAGACAGAAAACATTTAACTAAATTTGAAGAAAATGACTGCAAGCAAAAAGAGTAATTTATGGAGAAAAGGGGAGTTTGTAAAAATTTATTTATTTATTTTTATTTACACTCCATATTTTATTCCCACCCCCCAGCCACCCTCTGACTGTTCTACATCCCACACTGCCTACCCATTCCTTGTCTCCATGTGGATGACCTCACCCCCAGCCCATCTGACCTCTAAACTCCCTAGGGTCTCCAGTCTCTTGAGGGATAGGTGCTTCATCTGAATGAACACAGACCCGGCAGTGCTCTGCAGTATGTGTGTTGGGGACCTCATATCAGCTGGTGTATGCTGCCTGTTTGGTGGTCCAGTGTTTGAGAGATCTCAGAGATTCAAATTAATTGAGGCTGCTGGTCCTCATCCTCTTCAGCTTCTTTCAGCCTTTCCCTAATTCAGCAACAGGGGTCATCTGTTACCCTCCATTGGTTAGGTCCAAATATCTGCATTTGACTCTTTCAGCTGCTTGTTGGGTCTTCCAGAGTGTAATCATGTTAGGACCCTTTTTTGTGAGCACTCCATAGCCTCAGTAATAGTGTCAGGCCTTGGGACCACCCTTGAGTTGGATCCCACTTTGGTACCTGTCACGGGACCTACTTTTCCTCAGGCTCCTCTCCATTTACATCCCTATAATTCTTTCAGATAGGAACAATTATGGGTCAGAGTTGTGACTGTGTGATGCCCCTCTCCCTCATTTGAAGCCCCGTCTTCCTGCTGGAGGTGGGCTCTATAAGTTCTGTCTCCCTGCTGTCAGGCATTTCACCTAAGGTCCCTCCCTTTGAGTCCAGAGTCTCTCACCTCCCAGGTCTCTGGTGCATTACGGAGGGACCCCTAACATCATATCTCCCAAGGTTACCTGTTTCCATTCTTTCTGCTGGTCCTCAGAGCTTCAGTCCTTTTCTCTCACCCAGTACCAGATGAGGTTCCCCTTTCCTTCCTCCTGCTGCCCCTGACTCCACACCCTTTCCATTTTACCTCCCAAGTCCCTCCTTTCCTCACCCCCTCCCTCCCCACTTGTGATTTCTTTCTTCTCCCTTCCAAGTGGGACTGAGGTGTCCTCACTTGTGTACTACAGCTTGTTGAACTATTTTCGTTCTGTGAACTGTATCTTGGATATTCTGTACTAATTTTTTTTTGGCTAATATCCACGTATTAGTGAGTACATACCATACATGTCCTTTTGGGTCTGAGTTACTTCACTCACGATGATATTTTCTAATTCCATACATTTGCGTGCAAAACTCAGGATGTCCTCCTTCTTAATAGTTGAGTAGTAGTCCATTGTGTAAATGAACCACACCTTATCTATTCATTCTTCTGTCATGGAATATCTGGGTTGTTTCCAGCTTCTTGTTATCATGTATAAGGCCACTAGGAACACATGCCCCTGTGCCATAGTGGGGACGTTTTAAAATGCTATGTTTTCTGTTGCTAGCCACATTTATAAAGGATTCTCTACTTACTGAAGCTCAAAATACCTCAAAGTTTTTGAAAAGACATAGACAGTCGTTACTGTAAATAATATTGCACTTTCAATAATTGATAGAAAATAAAATTTTAGATAAGAAATTCTTAATCAGAGTTGGAGGGTGACTAAGTTATTGAAAACATTCACTGTTCTTGCAAAGCAATCTAGATCAGTTCCTAGTACTCACAGTAAGCAGCTCACATCCTCTCCAGTATATTTGATTTCCTCTATAGACACCAACACATACACATTTACATACAAAGTAACATACACAGATACCTAAAACTAAGACAAAATCAAATGAAATCCTTGATTTTAAGGATAAACTCATTGGACTCAAGAGACATGTGTAGAAGATTGCAAGCAGAAATGGCAGCAACAAGCACATTCCACTCTAGAGAATGTAAAACTACTCGACAGAACACATCAAACTGCTCCAGGAAATCTGCTTAGTGCATGCAAGAATAATTAGTAGAAAATGAGCATCCTGTCCACTTGAAGCTCAGTTAAGGACCAACAATTTGTAAATATTTGAAAACTAAACAACACAGTCATAAGCAGCAAGGGCTCAAGGAAACCCTAGAATGAAATAAAAGTATTTCACATCAGAGAACGTCGAAACACAGCATATTCATGTCAATGGTCCCCAGTTCAAAGGAGTTCACAGAGAAAAGCCTGCCACTAAAACATTTATATTACTAAAGAAAAAACAGTTCCAATTTAACAGTGTTATATTTTATCACAAGAAACCTTGACAATATGAAATGCAATTATAATGAAATGCAATTGATTAGAGTGGAAAATGTTATGACATGGAGAAAAAAGACTTTTGAAAATTTGATACGACTAAGATTTAGCTGTTTTTAAAAGTAAACATAATCATAAAATGTAAGACAGAAAGCACTAAAATTTTTAGGTTATTATTAACAGTAACAAAATTTTGGAAATCACTATGTCACTCATGCCTTAGTAATAACAAAAAGGAATGTTGGCCTGTATGTTATAGGTATCAGTTACATTAGTAGCAATGTTGATTATAACACAGGTTTATTTTAATTTTTGATTAACATTGAGAATTTTACTAATTTATACAAGAAAATACTTATCTCACATCTTTCTCCTTCAACTATTTCTATACTCCTCTCAATAGTTCCCCTCCCAAATTCATGTACTTTTTCGCTTTTAATGCCCAAGTCTAGTGTCCTAGTGGTGGTTTTATTGTTATGAGGAGACCCCCGTGACCAAGGAAGCTCTTATGAAAGAAAACACTGGTTTACAGTTTCAGAAGTTTAGTCTATTATTGCCACAGTGGGAAGCATGTCAAGATTCAAGTAGACATGGTACTGGAGAAGGAGTACAGAGTTCTACATCATGATCTGAAGGCAGCAAAGAGGAGACTGGATATGTTGCAGAGTGGGAGGAGTTTGACCATTTAAGACATCTGAGCCCTGCCTCCACAGTGACACCCTTTCTCTAGCAAGGCCACACCTCCTGCGATAAGATCTAATCTCCTAATAATGCCACTCTCCATGGCTAAACATTCAAATACATGAATCTATGGAGGCCATAACTATTCAATCCACAATATCCAGTTGGTGTTATGTATCTGTATATGACTATGGAGTCTTTGGAACAGTGAAAGAATACTAATGGACAAAGATTAAGAGATAAGGGATTCTCCCCTGAATCTGATCTGTACTAAGATATCTTAAGAACTTTGTAGTTTCCTGGGAAGGCAGATAGGTCTTCTTCCAATTAGATAACCGTTGCAGCTGGGGTGTGCTCTTGGATGCAGTGGTAACTGTAAAAACCAGGTGAGGATGGGTCATGGTGCTTTCTGTACCTCTGTGTATTCTCCAGAGAAGAGAAGACTAGGATTGAATTTTAAAAATCAATCATACTTATGATGAAGCTTCAGACTATAAGGTTTGGGGTTGGAGCTATCAAGGGCTTCTAAAAATCTCTTACATCCACGTGGAAGAGAGTAACCCCAAATCCATAGTAAGAGAATCTACCATTTGCAATACCCTGCTTACCACCACTTATCTATTTCTTCATCCATGGACTGATCTACATTTCTTAATATATATATATTATATAATATAGTAAGATGGTAACTATAACTAAGCATCTCCTAGAGTAACTTTTTACCTCTAATTTAACAAACTAGTTAAATTAGAAGTAAAAAGTTACTATATGTATAATAACTATATAAAGCAAGCAGGAATATCTATGTAACTCATTCCAGTTGGATAATGTGGTCATTATTGAGCTGTAATATAAAACACCCTGATTGTGTCTCCTGGAGAATTGCTCATTGTTAATTGTAGCTAAGAGAAGAGAGAGAGAGAGAGAGAGAGAGAGAGAGAGAGAGACAGAGACAGAGACAGAGACAGAGACAGAGAGAAAGAGAGGAGAGAGAGGGGGAAAGGAGAGAGAGAGAGAGAAAGATATTTCTTTTGTCCATGCCACAGATCAAAATTATAAAATGGATCAAAATTATTAAATGGATTACTGATGTAAGTATAAGAGAAATTATTTTATTGCAAAATAAAAGACTAAAGCTTCATAATTATGCATTAGGCAACTTTTTTAAAACGAAAGTAAAGAATAAAAATGGGCTTGTCAAACAGTTTCTTTTTAATTCTGTTTGGCACTTTATCCTGAATAGACTAGTATAAACTAAAATACAAACTATTAAATGAATGGAAATATTTATAAATTCTACTTCTAATACAGGAGTTTTATACTGAAAATACACAGAAATCTTGTAATTCAAAAATGAAAATATAAAGATAACCCGTTAAAATAAAATAATAAATCCCTAAAGAATTATACAAATGGTCAAAACATGTGAAAAATATTAATATCACTAACACACACAAAAAATCCTTCAAAGACATATGAATTACCAGCAAGTGCATGGAAATTAGGTGTTCACAATGTTGTGGAAATATTGGCAAAACTATATATGACTCCTGAGAACCAAAATATTATAGTTATTTTAGAAAACATTTGGCTACATTCTGACAATGCACAGCACAAAATCACCACATGACCCATCAATGGAAGAGCAGGGTCACATACTGAAGGTCAGGGAAACCCTAAATGATGCAGAACAACTGGGCAGACATGGGCAGTGGCACGCAAGGTAAACAAGTGACAACCACTGCCTCCTGTCAACTGGGTAACTATGGGATTTGGATCAAAAAATTGTAGTTAAAGCTATTGACATGATACTATTCTCAAACACCCAAGCAATTGTATTCAAGAAGCACACCCACCCTCCAGCCTGGATGAACCCTGTGCATTTTGAATCTTATCCATGCCTGATGCGTGGTTAAGTCAAGAAGAATGGGCTGATCTTTGTTTCATTTCTACCTGATTTTCAGACAATATTCAAATGTGCATTGCCTATCATGGTGTGTGCTCAACATTTAGGAGTACAACACAGACAGATCTGCAAAATTTCCTTTTTAGCTTTGGCTTTCCTGGGGAGCTTTTCTCTCGATGTACTAGAATCTTGTGGGAATAATTATATTAATCATCTATTGATTATCACAGATGAAATTGTCCTTCTTCATTAAGGACCACGAAAAAGTCTATCAATGAACTACAAAATGCAGGTAAATCTGACAGTCTGTCACTGTGTCAAAACCACTAGCTTTCAGACACTAATGTGGTCTCTCTGTAAACTTAGGCTTAAATTTGAAAGCTGAGTCCATGGAACCACTAGCCAGAACCTGTGGCTAATATGAATATAATCTGAAACCAAGTGTCTAAGAAACATTCTGTGGATGATACCAAAAACCAAAACAAACAAACTAAACAAACAAAAAATATAAAAACACTAACCTGTAAAAATTGTTTTTTAATTTATTTAAACATTACTTAAAATGTTATGTACAAATAGATGTCAGTGAATAAATACCTGAATAAATACCTTATATGAACCTGAATGTGAGAATATTTAAAATTTTTCGAAAGATGATCATCTCTACATGAAGATCATGTCTACATTTCTTTGCATCCATTTTACTGTATATCTCTGTCTCTGTCTTCTTCCCTCCAGCCTTCTCTTTCGTGCCTGTGTGTGTGGTGTGTGTGTGGTGAGGCATGGCTATGTGAATTGTGTTGTCCACACACTTGCTCCCATGGTGTATGTGCTGTGCCTGAACTAGTTAAAGCAGGTGAAAGACAATTTATAACTTAGCACTCTCCACTGTGTTGTTAAAGACAGCTTTTTCAATGTGCTTGAAATTTCCATTTTTGGCTAGTTTGGCTTGTGAGGTTCCCAGGATTCCTCTCTGTTTTCCCTGTAAATTACACATGCTCACGGCTGCACCTGACTCTTGCATGTGAAAATCACATCCTCTCTTATTAAATAGCAAGTGTTCTCTCTGTCTGAGCTGTCTCTCCAGTCCTCATTTTCCTTTATAAATCTTTGATCTGTTGAAAACACTAAACTAGATTACTTATATAATTAAATAAAAGAACAAATTTGCAGTACCACTGAAATAATAAACACATGCATGCCAAGATGGAGATTTTTAAATTATTTGTAGCTACAGGGTGAAATGCAACCAATTGTGATAACTAATACAGCTAGTTTCATAAAGTTCTGATTTTGCTTCAGTTCACAAAAAAACATTATGTTCAATAGAATGTTTGGTTTAGTCTGAAGAGAGTCTGAATTATTCTGGAATATTATCTTCTGACAATGTACAGAAAACAACACTTTTTAACCAATACATTATGGTGCCAGAGCAGATTACCTGTGAACAGACTGATTTGGATGTTATTTATTTGCACTTGCCTCATTCCCTAACAGAGATCTGTACCTGCTCATCAGAGCATGTGGCTGGAGAATGGTCAGGGAGCAGTGGTGACTGAGATGTAGGCAGGTCCCATACAGGACATATACAGAGAGGGCAAAGGTGCAATCCCGAGAGAGGACTGCCGGCTGAACACAGATTGATCTTCACTGGAATTTACCAGAATATTAATGACACTAGGAGTTTAATCATTATTTAAGATCCCTTTAATAGATTATGGGGCAGTGACAGTTCAGCAACACCTCTGTGGACCTGTGAGTCAAGTTTTTATAAAGGTGTGGATGGAGAGAATCTTGGTAGCTCCTTACCTTTCCGTTCCAGCACTGTACTGTGCTACAGAAAAGAGCCTTGTCCATGCCACACTGCTTTAAAGGCAGAAGGAAGGAGACTTCTGATTGAAACTGTTACAATTTGATATTGAATTTGGAAAATGCACATTAGCTTCCAGGTATACCATGAAACATGTCAGTGACATTCAACATTTTTTTAATATTTTGATGTCTGCTTTTCCTCTTCTAAGTAATGGCTTTTCTGTTCTATGCAAGAATGAGCTTAGAGAGACAAAATGGAAATGGATTAACTTTAGGTTTACTAAATAACAATAGTTCATATTCACAAGAACTCACTTTCAGAAAGCTGTCCTAATGTGAGCCATCTTAAAACAATCTGGGGACCTAAATGAAATATTTAGTTATAAAATCTTGCCAAAACTCATATGGTCAGAATGCAGAAGGGTAGGAAGGGAACCTAGTAAATGATGAATGAAAATTTTACATGACTTTAAGGTCAATAAAGTATTTATTTATTTATCTTGTTACTTAATCATCTCAGCAATTCTGAGTGGCCAATGTGAGTCCATGTTCACATAATAAGACAGAATCTGGAATCCCAGAACCTATGAGGTAAAAAAGGCAAAGATCAGAAGTTCAAGACTGTTTTTAGCTAAGAGTCCAGTTTGAGATATATTAGGACTACATGAAGCCCTGCCACCACATTAAGTAACTAATTACTTAATAATCACACTTTAAATTAAATGAGAACTTTTCATTCCCTTTAAAAATACCATCTTTCTTGGTTCTAGTTATGGGTTCAGAGGATTTATCCTTTTGTAATATAGCTGCACTTTATATAATAATTTTCCACAAAGATGTAAGAATATTTTTTACACAAAGAGTTATGCCAATATATAAGTAATTAAAGTAGCTTCTAATGTTTGAGAAATAACTGACCTGAACTGCATTTAAATTTGAGAAGATGATGATATTAATTTAGAAATAAAGAAATGGAGGGAATTTTGTTGGGAGCAGTTTTCGTATATCACTTGAGCAATGTTCCACTTAAAATTCTGCTTTACCAATGGGTTGATTTAATTCTGCTTTATATTCAGATAAACTAGCTAACATGTATTGCCTGCATGCCAGGGTCCCCAAGAACAGACAGAGTACTTCTTTGTTTTCTCCTACTTGGCAAGACCTTGTCTAGTGAAGAGCCAGGAATGGGACAAGTTGGGAAAATTGAAATGATGATGATATGCATTGGACGAAGGTTTGCAAATCATCCCAGAACATAGTGAACAGAGCTTTCTGCAGAGAAAGAGCCTGCTGGTCAGTCAAGTGTGTTAAAACTACACCAGACTCCTATGTTGCTTTCTCTCTATTTCTTCCCAGAGGTAGTGAAGTCCAAACAGAACAGACGATTTTTGGGTTTTTGTTGGTTTGGTTGGTTGTTTGGTTGGTTGGTTTTTTGTTTCTTTTGTTTTGCTTTTCCTTCCACACAAAAATGTCATTAGCTTTCAAACTACATGCAATGGAAATTCAACTATTGATTTTCAGAAAGATGCCAGTGGCTTCTCATATGATTAACGACTGAAGAAAGTGAAAAACCCAGCAATTACAGATTGAACTTTCAATATACACCAGGGATTGTCAAGAGATGGCAGGTTCTATCTGGGAAATTTTGTCTATGATGCAGTTAAACCTGGAAAAGAAAGAAAACTTTCTTTTTCTAAGGTTCTGTATTTTTTGGCACAGGGGGAAAGTTCCTGAACAGAACACCAATAGCTTGTGCTCTAAGATCAAAAATTGACAAACGGGACCTCATAAAATTACAAAGTTTCTGTAAGGCAAAGGACACTGTCAGGCAGACAAAATGGCAACCAACAAATTGGGAAAGGATCTTCACCAGCCCTACATCCGACAGAGGGCTAATATCCAATATATACAAAGAACTCAAGAAGTTAGGCTTCAGAGAGTCAAATAACCCTATTAAAAATGGGGTACAGAGCCAAACAAAGAATTTTCACCAGAAGAACTATGAATGGCTGAGAAGTACCTTAAAAAATGTTCAGCATCACTAATCATTAGGGAAATTCAAATCAAAACAACCCTGAGATTTCACCTTACACCAGTCAGAATGGCAAAGATTAAAAACTCAGGAGACAGCAGGTGTTGGCAAGGATGTGAAGAAAAAGGAACACTCCTCCACTGTTGGTGGGATTGCAAGTTGGTACAACCACTCTGGAAGTCTGGCGGTTACTCAGAAAACTGGGCATAACACTTCCAGAGGTCCCTGCAATACCACTCCTGGGCATATACCCAGAGGATTCCCCAGCATGCAATAAGGACACATGTTCCACTATGATCATAGCAGCCCTATTTATAATAGCCAGAAGCTGAAAAGAATCCAGATGTCCCTCAGTGGAGGAATGGATACAGAAAAGGTGGTATATTTACACAATGGAATACTATTCAGCAATTAAAAACAATGAATTCATGAAATTCTTAGGCAAATGGTTGGATCTGGAAAATATCATCCTAAGTGAGGTAACACAATCACAAAAGAACATATATGGAATGCAGTCAGTGATAAGTGGATATTAGCTCAGAAGATCTGAGTACCCAAGACAAAATTCACATAACAAATGACTCCCAAGGAGAATGAAGAAGAGGTCCCTGGTCCTGGAAAGACTTGATCCAGCATTGTAGGGGATTACCAGGACAGAGAAGTAGGAGGGGGTTGATCAGAGAACGAGCCTAGGCAAGAGGACTTATGGGACTTTGGGGGAGGAGGGAAACAGGAAAGGGAAAATCATTTGGAATGTAAACAAAGAATATAGAAAATAAAAAAAATTAAAAAAAGAAAGAGTTCAGTGAGAATTGTCAAAAATCATGTGAAGCACGTGAGCTTCTTTTTATATTCTTTCTATGTTTATGTTTTAATTCTTTTGATTACTATCTACTAGTCTTTAAAAATACTTTATTCTTAATGTTACTGTAAGAGTAACAGATAAAACTGACATTAATCTTGATATTTTAGATTTGGGAAAGACACAAACACACACATTACACTTGGAATTCCAAGAAAGTTACAAGACTCACAGTACTCTAAATATACAAGACTCATAATTCCACTCCACAAAGCATGTGAAAATCGCTGAATGAGAGGAACTTCCACAGAAATGCTTCCACGTTGTGCAGTTATTTTCAGGATATGGAATTGTGTGAGTCCCCAAAATGCTGAGCTGAGGTGTTCAGTGATGTGGCCACCTTTGAGTCACTTGTCCTCCTGACAAAAACTCCTCAACCATAATCCTGCGAGCAGTCACAATTACCATTTAGTTCATCAGGGTTCTTATAAATAGTCATTTCTTTGGTCTGATGTTGTCCCCCATACCGTGGTGTGGGTTCGTATCTCCTAGGAAATGTCAATCTTTCTTTGTTAGCTCCACCTTCACTTGAGCTTAAAGACTTCAGTTTAGATAACGTGCCTTACACAGTGCTCTAGCTAGATACCTGAGGAATAGTAATCCTTCAGCAGTTAATTAGAACCAATCTTACCAGACCAGGAGTGCAAGCTAAATCCTTAGCTTATCGACATGCTCATATTTACAGTGGGTTAAAACAGGCCTTGAGAAAAAGATTGGAGAAAAACTACCACAAACTAAGAAATGCAAAGAATTTCTTGGA
The DNA here is from genome assembly GCF_947179515.1 of Apodemus sylvaticus. Taxonomy (NCBI): domain Eukaryota; kingdom Metazoa; phylum Chordata; class Mammalia; order Rodentia; family Muridae; genus Apodemus; species Apodemus sylvaticus. The sequence goes on from NC_067475.1 coordinate 10,235,201, forward strand.
GGCAATGGAAGCATAGAAAAGGAAGGAAAAAATAGGAAAGCAAGGCATTTCTTCTCCTTCAAACGTTCATGGGCAACATAGCATTGTTCTAATCATGATTTTGCACTTTTTTTTTTTTTTACTTTTTTTATTAGATATTTTCTTTTTTTCATTTTTATTTTTATTTATTTATATTTTTTATTTACATTGCAAATGATTTCCCCCTTTTTTGGGTCCCCACTCCCCACAAGTCCCATAAGCCCTCTTCTGTCCCCCTATTCTTCCATCTACCCCTTCCCACGTCCCTGTTCTGGAATTCCCCTATACTTTTGCACTGAGTCTTTCCAGAACCAGAGGCCACTCCTCCATTCTTTTTGGACATCATTTAATGTGTGGATTATGTCCTGGGTATTCAAAGTTTATTACATTTCAAATGCTATAGCCTTTCCTCATTTCCCCTCCAAAAATCCCCTATCCAGTTCCCCCTCCCCCTGCTTTCTAAGTCACTCACTCACTGACCTGGTATTCCCCTACTCTGGGTAAATGAGCCTTCATGGGTCCAAGACTCGCTCTCCTCTCATTGATGCCCTACCAGGCCATCCTCTGCTACCCATGGGTCCCTCCACATGTACTCTTTGATTGGTGGTTAAGTCCCTGGGAGCTCTGGGGGTACTGGTTGGTTCATATTGTTGCTCCTCCTATGGGGCTGTAAACCCCCTTAGTTCTTTGGATCCTTTCTCTAGCTTCTCCTTTGGAGACCCTGTGCTCAGTTTAGTGGTTGGCTGAGAGCCCGTATTTGTCAGACCCTAGTAGGGCCTCTCTATAAACAGTTGTATCAGGCTCCTTTCAGCAAGCACTTAGTGTCTGGGTTTTGTAACTGTATATGGGATGGACATCAAAGTAGGGCAGTTTCTGGATGGTCATGTAATAAGGACACATGCTCCACTATGATCATAGCAGCCTTATTTATGATACCCAGAAGCTAGAAAGAACCCAGATGTCCCTCAACAGAGAAATGGATACAGAAAATGTGGTACATTTATACAATGGAGTACTATTCAGCTATTAAAAAACAATGAATTCATGAAATTTTTAGGCAAATGGATGGAACTAGAAAATACCATTCTCAGTGAGGCAATCCAATCAGAAAAGAACACATATGGTATATATTCCCTGATAAGTGGATATTAGCCCAGAATCTTGGAACACCCATGATATAATTCGCAGACCACATGAAGCTTAAGAAGAAGGAAGATCAAAGTCTGGATACTTTGGTACCTCTTAGGGTACAAAATACTCACAGGAGGAAATAAAGACAAAGTGTGGAACAGAGACTGAAGGAAAGACCATCCAGAAACTGCCCCACCTGGAGATTTTGCACTTCTGATCTCCTGAATAGAGGAATGAGTTTCATTTCTATAAATCCATGCTAATTTAATTTGCTATAGCAAACTAAGCAAACAAATTATAAAGTCAGGTCTAGTTTTCAGCAAAGTCTTCCCTGATTCTGTGTGAATTCCATGTCTGTCTGCTTCTTTCACGTCATAACATAAAATGTCTGAGTGAGCTCAATGTTTGGCTGAGATATCTCTTGAATGTCATAGCACAGTATATGTGCTATAGATTTCCCCACTTATTCACCTCCTTTGCATAAAGAACTAACATACTCCATGGTGAAGATTTTTAAATTAATTTATCTCAGATCTAATTTAATATTTCCATAGCGTAAATTTGGGACAGGAATTCTATATGTCCAGTTATAGTATGAATAGCTGACTATGTCTTTAATTGAACATCTAATTACATTATTTTGAATGTATTTCTAAAAGATTAGTGTTCTTTATTTAATTTATAATAGATGCTATCACCATTAATTTATTACATGAGGAATTTATTACTGTCAAGTTAGTTGCTGAAAATGCTATCTTCTAAACTTGTCTTGATCTCCAACCCTTTCATGGGATAGAATTGTTTATTTTAAAAAGGAAAGAACAATGAACTTGAAGATCAGAAGGAACTTGGCCTCAGGAGTCCAGTGAAGACCAGATGGAATCAGTGCTTACCTCTCACCAAGCAGGACAGAGAGATCATCTTTAAAATGAGTGGCAATTGTGGCATGCTGACAGAAGATTTCACAATATTTTATGCTTGATAATCAAGAAACTTTGGGGATCCTCTTCCAAAGAGCTTCAGACTAAAATCCACAATCTTTTCATGAATGGACTTACCAGAAGACAGTTGTAGCTGTGTTTGGGAAACTCTGATTCTGAGGTTTTAGAAACATTCCAACTGAATGCATCTTTGCTCATACCTTACTTCTCCATAGAATGCACTGCCAGGGTTCCAAACCAGCATTAAAAGATGTCCTTCAAAGTCGTGCTTCTGTCTTATGAACTTTCCTAACCATTTCACTTGAAGATAGTGATCCTTCTTCGAGAAGCTCTTGTTATGCAACTGCTACCTTATACCCCTTAGTTATTTTGGACATAGTTTAGATTCAGGTCAAATGACCAAGTGAAGCATGTAGTTAAAATCAAATATCTCATTTTAAATAAATGTATATTCAAGTTATAATAAAATATCACAGGTAAATAAGTTCAGCTAGCTATATACACCTCTGCAATCTACTATTCTATTAACATTTTCTTTTGTTTTGGCACAGAGAAATTGTTTTATAGATATTGTTCTAATGAAAAATATAGAAATAGGAATTGTAAAACATTATAATTAGTACTGTGCCTGTTTGATTTTTTTCTAGAAAATGTAATATTCATACACATTATTTTGCCTGAGGAGGTTATTAAGGCCAGGTAATATAACTGCAAGTGCTAAGAGAGACTCAAATTTCATGTACATATAAAAACATAGTGAGAAAGGATGTCTTTATTTCATATGGGTGTTGCAGATAGAAAGACTATGTAGATAAATCTTAAAGAAATTAATTCCTTCATAAGTACACCACAAAGCAGTCCAGTTTTAAAGGAAGTGGTAATTGTAAACTGTGAATGGATTTTGCATCAGACATGTGGAGTCTGGGAACAGGAGATGACTCAGCGGGTAAAGTGCCTGCCCTGTAAAGACAGGAACCTGGATTTGGATCCCTACAATAAATAGCAGGAATGGCTGCATATCTCTCTAACCCTACTGTTGACTGGGGCTGAGGTAGTTGTAACCCCAGAACTTGATGACTGACTCGTCAATTTAGCCCATTGATAAGATATTTGTGCAGAAAGAGAACCTGTCAAAAAATAGAATAGTGTAGAGTGATAGTGTAAGGCTCCTGAATTAATCTCTGATCTCTATATGCACACACACCATATCAAAAGAGACAGATGGACACACACACACACACACACACACACAAAGAAAGAAAAAAAAAAACAACCACCAGGAAAAAGAAAATTCCATACTTTCCAATGTTGTTCCCCAAAACCTACAAAAGAAAAAAGAAATACGGAGTCCACAGAAATATTGCACTGGACACAAGTTCACAAAATTTTCTGACACCCAAATTAATTATTTTTATTTATCAATTCATCATCAGTCAATTCATTGGAACTTTAATGGGAAAAAAAGAACAAACCTGATTTTGCCTTTTTATTTGAAAGTACAAACAATAATCTTCTCTAGCCTTTCATTTGCAGCAGAGAATCCCACCTGGATTGCTGGAGTGATTTGCTGAATGTCAGGACATAGCTCTGTCTCCTCTTCCCTTCTTAGCCCTGCATATATAGTCCTGAACCCACATCGTCAGAAGAATCTGATATTTAAAACTCTACAGAGACAGAGTGTCCCTGGTGGAAAATAAATTGCTGCTCATTTTTGTCAAGCTCACTTGGTTTTCTAGAACAGGGCTTCACTTGATGGTGATGTCATGGCAACTCAGTTCCTGGTGAAAGAAATTGATGGATTGATCTTGCTCAGAATGTCAGAGGACCACAGCAGAGAGCATAGAACAGAACCCACAGTGGGATTCCTGGCTTGTATTTGTGGTAAGATTTTAAATCCCTGGCCATGAAGAAAACCGAACAGTTGTGATGATAAGTTTCTCTGTAGGGTGACTTCCTCAATTGAAGAAGGTCATGTCACAGAAATGCTCAAAACCACATGAGTAAGGTAAATAATTATCCTGCTAGATCACTTGTAGAAAATTCTGAAGATATTTATTCAAGAAGCCTGCAAGCTATCATCTTTCTTGAGCACAATACTTGCGTCTCTTCTGAGGGCCATCTGTGTGACTTTTTGAAAAATTTCTCTCAGTATTCATTTAACATTTGCAAATGAGAGCACCTTAAAACAAATGGCTGAAAACCAACAGACATCTTACCCAAATAATACTAAGTATTGAAATAAGTACAGAATGCTAAAAGGAGGTGAAAATTGGAACAGTGGGCTGCTCCTTTCCAAATAAACACTAGAGACACAGGCACTAGGCTAGACAATTTCTTATCTTTATTTATTGATAGTTTCATGGATGCATATGTCATCCCAAACACAGACTATGCTCTCCTCATAACCAGTATGCACTTTCATTCACAAATCTCCACCCCGTTTCCCATATTTTCTTTTCATTTTTTTCTTTTTATGATTCACTGAATTTTATAGGAACATTGGTAGGGAAATTCTGTGGACCACATGAAACCCCCTACTGTGTATATCACTGAAATAAATGATTCCTTCTCCTTAAGAAATTATTAACTGCCAACACAGCTTCCCCAGGAAGGTTGTGGCTTCATAATCTCCAGTTCCCAAAAGCACTATTTTTGACAGGATATATCTTGTGCAAATGAACACAGCTCCTATGAGTTCCTAAACACATCTATGTTCTATAAACATGAACAAACTCTTCCCCATTTTCTGGCTATTGCATTATTTCTTCCCCCTACTTTATGATGCTCTCTAGTTACGGAGGGAGAATAGAGATGTCCCATCTCTTGGCACTTAGACCATGGAGACATGAGTCTGTCCATAAACCATTCACTACTACACACAGAAGCGTCTGAGACCAAGTCCATCAGCAGCAATAATCTATGGTTATAAGCATAAATATCTAAAAGATCAACACCATTAAAAACATTTGCACATAAAATATCTTTATTCTTGAAAAAGAATAACTTTTCATTACATTTAACGCTTGATTTCAGATGTGAATGTTTTGTCTGTATATGCACTTATACTGAGGGCGTATACGTGCGCCAAGTCCCTGGATGTCAGAAGACAGCATCAAATACCTTGCAAATAGAGATCAACTGGCTGTAAACTTTCCACATTCTCAGAATCATCTCTGGAGCTTTTTAGGTATTACTCTTGCTCTTAACCACTCTTGCTGTCTCTCAGGACCCTATTCTTGAGAAATTTAATACATGTATTGAGGCTTTCCCAGTCACCATTAGTTCTTTCCAACTTCCCATACTCTTTAGCATACCTCACTACCATTCCAGCTTTGTCTCCATTTTTTTCTAATAACCCCTTGAGGCAAATTAATGCTTACTTCTACCTCTGTGTATTGCACCCTATTTAAGCATGAGCAACTTACCAACATCTAAATTCCCCTAGAGATACGCTCTTCCTTCCTCACAAACTATCAACTGCTGTTAGCTCTTCTACCAAGAGTGGGCCTCTGATGCCATTCCCCATTGTAACTGGCTTGAGCGTGTAGTTGTCTTTGGCAGGACATAGGTCTTATAAGTTGATATGTATATGAGTTATGAGTTGTATAGTAGCAATGATGTATACATAGAGATCTAGAGATCTATATTACATAGGTCATATTTTTGCTCACTGTTGTGAGCTTTTCTCAGACTTACATGAGAAAGAGTTTATAAAGGTGAGTGATTTATACTTGAACACTCAGTTTGTTACTTTGACCAGATATAAGTCTTTGCAATAAACACTATTAATTGCAAAATAGCAACACGGGTGAACAATTATAAACATCATTTGGAAGGAAGTCTGACAATTATTTAACAAAACAGTAAAAGTATGATGTCATAGACATCATAGTGCCTATGACAACAGAGTCATGGGGTTGAATATGTTTTCATAAAATACCTTTTGTTGAGAAGTTCCGAAGCTGGGAGGTGGTGGCACACGCCTTTAATCCCAGCACTTGGGAGGCAAAGGCAGGTGGATTTCTGAGTTCGAGGCCAGCCTGGTCTACAGAATGAGTTCCAGAGGTTGGAATAACTGCTATGCCACTATTATTCTGGCCACATTTTTCCTGACAGGAAGGTATTTTAGCATCCTATTTCCAGCATTGAGTTGATCCATTGATGTATTTCTTACCTGAACAGTCTGTACAGTACCTTCTGACACTGTATAAGCTAGCCAACACAACCACATTTTCCTTGTCATCTGAAGTTGATTTATCTGTAATCTGCATCCAAAGTGAGTAACTACTTTAGCAATAGGTTCTTACTACCAAATATGGCAGGTAGCCAAGAGCTGTGACACCCAGGGCTGTTCTATGTGCTTCTGGGGCGTCCCTAAGTAATAACTGGAATAGAATTATCCCATTTCTGGTACTGAGAATTTCAATTTGGAAGACATATTGATTTTCTCAAGACCTGTAGAATAACAAACCCATTCGAGAGCTTGTACAGCATGGTAAGTAAGGGGTTGTTTCCTCCCAGAAACAGTGACGTATGAACTGAGCTATATCAAATACAGCTTAGTGAAAGATGGCCTGTAGATATGGGAGCTCATATAAAGAAACCATCAGTATCTCTTTCCAGTGAGTCCTCTTTTATAGTCCTCTCTGAAGTGCTATAAGTGTGGGAGAAGGCCAGAGATTTTCTTTTGAAAGAAAAAACATCTCTGTTCTTTGGATCATTATCCAATTTCCTATAAACAAGTGACTGTACCTTTTCTGAATTTATTAATTTCAATATGGGCATCATAATTTTTGTAAGAAACTATTTGGGTTTTATAATAAAAGAATGCCTTCTTTAAAATCTTCTCTTTTATGTAAGGAAAACTATATATTTTGTTTGTATTGTATAATTGGAATAAATCACAGAAAATATTTTATGGACATGGTTAGTCTTTAAATATCTAAAAATTCTCAGAGAATGTTTAGGAAGGTGCTATATAAAGCAAAGGAGATATGAGAACATCAAGATTCTGGCCTTTCAATTTATAGTTAAGTTAGATATACAAAATTGTTAATGAATGATTAAATATTTGAAACCAAAAGTTGTGTTATTCAAGACTTGTTAATACTAAGAAGACATGAATCATAAAACATCAAAATGTATTGACTGAGGTTGTCTTATTTAGTAAGGCCTACAAAAATGAAATACTGGACACTGAATTTCTAAAATACAAAATTTAAATTTTTTATAGGTCCAGAGACTCAAAATCAGGGTGTTGTTGGCTGGTCTCAGTTTCTTCTGAGTCATCTATACTTGACTTGAAATGTTCATATTTTCATTGAACTAACACTTATTCTACCATAGAGGGCATGAGTTTTTAAACTCTTCAGTAAAGGAGAAAATCAGTAAGATTTAATTAGAAGCACCCTATTATCTTCATTTTAAGCCAATTACTTGTTTAAATGGCCTACTTACAAATTCAGCCACACTTTAAAGTACTATTGATAAGACATTCAACATATGAGTTTGAGCTGTCATAACTTTCCAAAACAGAAAAAATATTCTACTAAAAACATGGAAATTGACAAATTATTCCATGAAGTAAGAAAGAAGTAGATACAAAATAATAAAGACAAAAACAAATATAAAAATATCAGTTGATATCTTGAATATCATCTTTGTATTCTGCAGTACAGATTTTTTCATGCCACACCCATTTTTGAAATATTCATGGCTACTAAATCTCTCAAGAAAATCAACTCGCAGAGTCCTTCATCTTCTGTCTGCTACACTTGATCTTAGCCAAAAGGCCGAGAGGCAATTATCTTCTGTCTTCTTCAGACACTTTCGTTCTCTTCCTTTTTTAGTTCATGTTCAAAAATCATCAAGCTGTTAAAACATACACATTTCTTGGTCATGATGCTTCAAGTTATTGCCATTGAAATGTTATTTTCTTTAAGACAAAAGGCATGTTTTGTCATTAACAGAATATTGTTCCACTTATAATAATTTTATAGAATGTTCTCTAAATCCCAAAACATGGTTTTCTTTATCTTTTCTGTTCTACCAAGCAAGATACTAAGACTGAGTATCCATTTACATATTTTTTCTAGAACTCTGAATTTATATGCATGTCATAAACTCAATAGTCATGATACTTGCATGGATCATCTGCAGATATACACAAGATAGCAAGATAATAATTGTCAGAAGCCATAATGGGACAAGATAATAGCTAGCAGGTGCTCATCCTGAAATAGCCTGCTTCAGATTATTATATAATCTTTGACAGGTGTGCCCTTATTAAACAAGGCTATAAGCGATTCATTGAAGGAAAGATTCCTGCTATTAATATGCCTTTCCTGTTATCATTAAACATATATTACAATCACTAAGTTGTATCACACCCCCTTTGGAGCAGATCTTTGTAGATCCATGAAGATGTACTGCCTTGTGGTGATACTATATAGACAACTAGATGACTTAAGTCTTAATGATGATTCTATAAGAGTTCCTAACATTATATATGTGATTATTAAGCTCTTTTATAATGGAACTGCTACTAGGTCCTTTTATGATATTCAAAGTTGCAATGAGAACTCTCCCAGTTTCCCCAATGTTACCAGTTAATTGCTTTTAGATGGCAGCCAGACTTTCTCCTACTCAGAGCACATTCCAAGAGCTGGTAAAACATTTAACCAGAGGACATAAAAGGGAACTAATGATTTATTATAAGTTCTAGGACAGAAGATTAAATATTGACTAGGTTTATCTATACAAAATTTCACTTATAAATTAGTTATAGTTTTTAAACCTTTGATGAACCTGTGGAGCTGAGACAGGTGATAGATGTTCAGCTAGATAATTACTCCTTTTGTGTGTATGTGTGTGTGTGTTTTATCTGATTCTGTTTTTGTATATTAGATATATTCTTTATTTACATTTCAAATGATTTCTCCTTTCCTGGTCCCCCCCCCACGAACATCCCATAAGTCATCTCCCCTCCCCCTGCTCCCCAGTCAACCCACTCCTGCTTTCCTGTCCCGGTATTCTCCTACGATACTGTATCAAGTCTTTCCAGGACCAGGGGCCTCTCCTCCCTTTGATGTCCATCAAGGCCATCCTCTGCTGCCTATGCATCTGGAGCCATGGGTAATACCATGTGTACTATCTGGTTGATGTTTTTGTCCTTGGGAGCTCTGGGAGGACTGGGTGGCTCATATTGTTGTTCCTCCTATGGCACAGCAAACCCCTTCAGCTCCTTGTGTCCTTTCTCTAGCTCTCCCATTGGGGACTCTGTGCTGAGAGTGTAGGCGAATGGATGGAACTAGAAAATATCATCCTAAGTGAGGTAACCCAATACAAAAGAACACACATGGTATGTACTCATTGATAAGTGGATATTAGCCCAGAATCTTGGAATACCCAAGACACAATTCTCATATCAAATGATGCCCAAGAAGAAGGAAGAACAAAGTATGGATACTCTGGTCATTCCTAGAAGGAGGAACAAAATACCCACAGAAGGAGATACAGAGACAAAGTGTGGAGCAGAGAACTGGGGAAATACCATCCAGAGACTGCCCCACCTAGTGATCCATCCCATATACAGTTACAAAACCCAGACACTATTATCAATGCCCCCCAAGTACTTGCTGACTGGAGCTGGAGATAGCTGTCACCTGAGAGGCTCTGCTAGTGCATGACAGATAATTACTCCTAATGGATAAACATTCTCTGTTGTAAACTTCTATTTCAATTTATGATTTGATTTTTTGTGTGAACTTGTGATGAACTTTGTAACATATGATAATGTATTCTGAAAGATGTTTGAGTGCTGAGGACAAAGAGAAGAGTCAGTACTGTGGTGAAAGGAATGGAGATGATAAGAATTAAACTATGAGGGGAAACTGAGCTGAGGAGAGGCTTTTAGACAGAACACCTTTTAGGCAGAGTTGAACTCAAGAACTTAGAAGCATAGGCATAGCTTTCAGAGAAAAGGCACTGAGAGTAAGAGCATTGTTGTGACTTCAGAGCAGGAGGAGAGAAGAGGATTAGCAGGAGAATGTGGAGTGGAATGACTTAGAAACTATAGGCAACCTAAGGAAACTATGCAATATGCAGAACGCAGAGGGGAAGAGGAAAAGCGAAGACACAGCAGAAGGAGCAGGCAGGCTTCTCCTCACCATGGGACAGAAGAGGTCAGGTACTATGGTAAGGACAAGGCAGGCTTGGTCGTATTAAAAGGAGCAAAGCTTTTTTTGTACACATGGGTTTCATTCATTTAGCATTAAAAGGACGGAAGTGTTTTCTTTCTCTATGCAAAAAAGATTGGAGCTCATTTTTCATCCAGAATGAGTGAGTTCTTTCTGCACAGGTGCTTGCTCTTTTGTTCCATATGCATATGTAAGTGTGGATGTGTATGTAAGTATGCAATTGTGAGAATGGATGCATGTGTATGTGTAAGTATGTAATTGTGAGAATGCATGCAAGTTGGACCCAGCTAGATTTTCATGGAAATTTATAAATGAGCAAGCATGAAGCTGTGTATGAATTTATGTGAGATTATGCATATTCGCTTCTGTAAAAGTTTTTCTTTGTGCAAGTGTTCTTCTCTTTTCCGCGTTTAATAGAAGTTCATTGCTCCAAACTTCTTCTAGCCAGACAAGCAAGAGGCATCTGGACAATAGGTAAAAGGCTCAAGCAATTAATCCTTTCCTTAATCTCCTGCTGTTTTAGGATGAAGTTCTAAGTGCCTGAGACTGCAGTCTCTGGCCTCAGAGGAGCACAGAAGGCCGGTCAGCTATAGTAGCATAGTAACTTAGACTTAGATAAGTAAACTTTTTATTATACAGGAGCCCTAAATATCTCATAAGACAAAGTCTTACCCCTGAATCTCAGAACCTCATAAGACAAAGTCTTACCCACTGCTGATGCTCTTCCCCACTCCATTGCCTCAAGAAGAACCAACAAGAAAGAACACCTCCCGCTGGGGCTGGACCCTGGCAAATAATAATAATAATTAATAATAATAATAATAATAATAATGAAAATAAGTTATGCAATATGTGCTTTCCCAGTTGATATATATGCCTGGTTGTTTCTCTTTACATTAAATAACTCTCTATCTTTTAGATGTCTGTTTTGTTCCAGTGATTCATGATTGGCTAATTTGTTGTTCATCACAACTCTACAGAATATAACAACCTCAAATAATGAGAATGTAGTACATGTGTCTTGATTATTCTACTGTCAGCTGATGAAATATAGCTCTGTGCTTGTTCTACTCAACATTTTCAGGATTGACTGTAATGCTTAATACCATAGAAGTTAATTAGAGATATTTATCAAATGCTTTAAAAAAGTAACAAGGATAAATGTATTATCATTGATCATAAGATGACACAATGTGGACTATTTTGAACAATAAAATCTCAGTTTGTTAACTAGACAGTTGCATGAATAAAAATGCTATAGAAAAAATTTAGAATCATATTAGAGTAAAAATGTGGGGAGAATAATAGAAACATGAGAAATATTAGGCAAAGACCAACTATGAAATTTCCTATTAGATGTATACTGTGTACATTCACTGACCAAATAATGTGACAAGACACAATAGAAGTAAAGACATCATTGGCCCCATACAGTGCAACATTTTATAAAGTCTACATTGAACATGATCTTCTGATGATAAGTGTGGATGGCCAAAACATATATGACTATATATGGAAGTTTGTTTTTAACATAGATATTTTCTAGAATCTGTTGAATATTTGAGAAGAAAAGTTGGATGAAGAGACTAATTTTCCAATATATAAGGAACCACAGTGATAACATTGTACTTTGTGTATTCAAAGGCAAGCAAAGGATGAAGCTAAGACAAAAGTTTTCTGATCAAGGCTCAAAGTTTAATAATTAATGAACTGTGTTTATATAGGGAAAGTCCACAGACCTTATCCTTTGTTTCAGCTGGATTGAGTTGCAAAGCAGAATCAGCAGTCAGTCTGCTCCTGTAGAAAACTGACTCCACCTGGGTCATTAAGGTCCAACTATGGCAAACACTTAAGGTGTATTTAGCCTGCTCAAGACTGGGGGAAGGGTACACAGTAGAATAGGTACATAAGTAATTTTATTTATTGTTTTTCATTTTTGAAATTTGATATGTGTATGTAATGAAATATGGCCATTTCTACTCCTTATATCTCGTCTAGATCCTCTACTCTTGTCCTTGTTTGCCCAAAACATGGGCCTCTTCCTTCCTTCCTTCCTTCCTTCCTTCCTTCCTTCCTTCCTTCCTTCCTTCCTTCCTTCCTTCCTTCCCTGTTTCCTTCCTTTCTTCCCCTTCTTTCTTCCTTCTTCCTTCCTTCTTGTTCTTCTTCTTGTTCTTATTTTCCACCTTTTCTTCTTCCTGTCCTCTTCTCCTCCTCCTCCTCCTCCTCCTCTTCCTCCTCCTCCTCCTCCTCTTCTTCTTCTTCTTCTTCTTCTTCTTCTCTCTCTCCCTCTCCCTCTCCCTCTCCCTCTCCCTCTCCCTCTCCCTCTCCTTCTCCTTCTCCTTCCTCCTCCTCCTCCTCCTTCCCCTCCTTCTCCTGCTCCTCCTCCTCCTTCTCCTCCTCCTCCTTCTCCTTCTTTTGTTAACCTTCTAAGTACAGTTATTGCTACCAATAATTGCATAGATTGAGGTCTGTATTAGTCAGGGTTCTACGAGGCAGCTGTGGATGGAAGTCCAAGGATCTGGCAGTTGCTCAGTCCCAGGAGGCAAGCAGGCAAAGAAGAGTGAGAGTGACTCTTCCTCCTTCCAATGTCCTTATGTCTCTAGCAGAGGGTGTGGCCCAGATTAAAGGCATATGCCACCACACTTTTAATCCCAGATGACCTTGAACTCAGAGATCTCCTTGTCTTAATCTTCTGGAATTAATAGCTACTATGCTTCAAGATCTCCATGTCAAGATCCAGGTCAGAAACTTGTATCTCTGAGCCTCCAGATTAGGATCATAGGTAAGCCTTCCAATTCTTGATTGTAGCTCATTCCAGATATAGTCAAGTTGACAAACAGGAATAGCAACTACAATCTACCCCTTGTCAACTTGACACAAATAATATTTCATGTCCACATGAAACAATAACAAGGTGGTGAATACTCCTAACATGGTACATAACATGATTCTTTGTACAATCACAAACACATTTGTAAATTTACAATAGAGCAATGTCCCTTGGGAACCTTTTTTTTTCAGTGTCTCAACTTAAATACTAATTGATGTTAACGAAATTGGAAAAAAGACCAATGTATTCTTAACAAAATAAGACAGAAATATTCATATAACTTTATAATCCTCGTTTCTGCAACTGGTTATGTAGCCTTAGCTGGTATTTATAACTACCTTCCTCTGCTATCCATTCAGTATTTCCTTCACCCCCTGCAAGCACCTCAGCAGGTCTTGGCTCTTTTCCTGGAGGATTGACCCATACCTTCATTCCTGATAGGTCTGCATCCTTTGTCATCCTGCTTGGATTAGGGTGTTGTAGTTTCCCATCGACTTTAATCACAGGACATGGTAGTACTAAGAGACACCCTAAGGGATCTCCTGCACTCCAGACATAATACTGTTTACCTCTATTGTGGAGAGGCAATCCAATTTCCCCATGCTAATCTGGATCTATCACCCCTCCTAACACTGTTATTCCTGTCTTAGCCTGTTGGTTTAAGGGCATTAGAAGGCCAAAATGACCAGGGGTGTGAGCTTCCAGTTCAATGGAATGTTTGTTGTGGCTCCTGGTAGGAGCACTTTCCCCTCTGGAACCAAAACTTCTAGGCCAGCAGAACCTAAAGTTGTGGGGACAGAAAGCAAAAATTTTCTTAGAGGGTCACTAGGAGTAATAGTGAGTGGAACTATTCCCCTTTCCACCCCTTGATTCCTGGACCCATGGATCCTGGCTATGGGAGAAACTGTACCATATATTGAACGCTGATTCAAAGCATATACTGCCTTCTGAAGAACTCTACCCCAGCCCTCCATGCTGTTGCCACCTAATTGGCATTGTAACTGTGTCTTCAAAAGGCCATTCCATCTTTCTATCAGACCATCTGCTTCAGGATGATGGGGAACATGATAAGACCAGTGAATTCCATGATGGTGAGCCCACTGTAGCACTTCTCTAGCTGTGAAATGAGTCCCGTGGTCAGAAGCAATATTGTGTGGAATACCATGACAAAAGATAAGACATACTGTGAGCCCACGGATGGTGGTTTTGGCAGAAGAATTACATGCATGAAATGCAAATCCATAACCAGAATAAGTATCTACTCCAGTAAGAACAAAGCATTGTCTTTTCCATGGGGGAAGTGCTCCAAATTAGTCATCCTGCCACCAGATTGCTGGCTGGTCACCTCGAGGAATGGTGCCATATCTGGGGCTCAGGGTTGGTTTCTGCGGTTGGCAAATCTGGCTGTACCCAGGTCAGCCTTGGTGAGTGGAAGTCTGTGTTGCTAATCCCAAGCATAACCTTCGTCTTGGCCACCATGGCCACTTTGTTCATGTGCTCATTAGGCAATGACAGGGATGGCTGGGGAAAGCGGCTGACTGTCCACAGAACAGGTCATCTTATCCACCTGAGGATGGGAAACTACCACATTTCCTAGGATGAAATTGTTTAAGAGTTGACTTAGAATGACAGAATTTTTTTAATTAAAATTTAACACCTAGATTTTGTTGTTACAATCAATTAATCTATTATAACTTTCATAACATGACTTGTTTATCCTGTGCTATATGGCAATGCATTATACAAAAGAGTGTATGTATTTATTATTGAGGTCAGGTGAGTTTCTTGGACATTTTGTAAGTTAATGAATCTATGTGTAAAAGGTAAGGTATTGTGTCTAATAAAGTTTGTGTGTATATACTTTTATATGAATGTTGGGCATATGTGTGTGCATGTTTTTGTGTGTGCTTCCTAGAACAACTGATGTTGCAGGTAGCTTTTGCTACTCTACCTAAGTTCTGGGAATGGGTCATGCTAGAAGCCCCCACCTTGCTTTCCTTGAATCCCCTGATAACACACACAAACACACACACACACACACACACCACATGCACAATTGTTCATTGTCAACCTGCTTTCTTGACACAATTTCTGGGCATCATTAAACTCCCTCAGCTAGTATGTCCTTATCAATATTCCTCTCTTCACATCTCCCACCTGCCTGAAACTTTAGTTGCTTAGTCACATCTAGCCCCTGCTAAATGCCACTGAACACCTGCTGGTAGGAGTGGCTGGTAGGAGTGCTGGTAGGAGTGTGAACACTCTGCTTTGTGATCTCACATGGCTTGTCAATCCTTCTCCATCTGAAGCACAGGAAATTGTCTCTTTTCTCCTTGCATCTATATGCTTACCTCCAGGGACCCAGAAGTCCTACCTATTCCTACTGCCCAGCAATTGGCTCATGGTTTCTTTACTCACAGATGTAGAACCAGTTGATGAACAGGATCTTAGTATCAGAATAACCCTTAAAAATTAATATGGTAAATTACTTTGATTCTGTGAATCTAACCTTGGTAATTTATTATATGCAAGTTTGTGAAAACTAGACCAAAATTATTGTGCCCATACCAATAAGTTTCTAAATAGAAATAGCAATGATATACAATCTCCTCAATACTTATTCCTTAGCTCAGAGCATTTGGCCTGGCAATCATCTTCATTCCTTGACTTAAGAAAGCATTGCCCCAATCTCTTCCTTTGTATTTTCAGTTTTTACTTTATGTATCTGCATATCTTTGTTATTCAAAGTTGCCCTTCATATTAGAACACACTTAGATTATTCAAAACTTTATCATAATGATTTTCTGCAAAGACTCTATTTCTAGTAATGTGACATTCACTGGTACTAAGTTCAGCACCTGAGGTTATAAACACAATTCAATCTATAACACTACTTTAGATGTCCAAAGAGGACACATAGCATATTTTCTCTGTATCATGATAAAAAAATGTGATGTTAACTAGAAAATGCAATTAAGATCTTAAATAATTATAAACAGTAGATAACTGTAGCTGACCTACTTTAAAACTATCTTCCATGAACGAGTTTCAGCTAATTCTTAGAATTCTACATTATTAGTTCTGGGCTCTACAGTGACCACTAGACCCACATTAAGATAGCAAGTTACCTTCTCAGAATACGTTAAATTGAGTCTGTGTGAGTTCAACTTTAGTTAAAATGCTCTGTGCTTGACAAGACAATCTGTGTATTTGAACTCTTTAAGCTACAGAGAGGGGCATAAAACAGCATATGAAAGGGCTCGTGATAGCCAGAGACAGAATCACATCAGTTTCTGGTACTACCTACTTTGTATGAGTTACATAAAACAATAAAAAAAAGTCCTAATTTGTATTTTACTGCTCACTACCTTTAACTATTTCTTTGAGAAAATTAATAGAATAATATTTTGACATGATTCTCAGGATATGAATTTTTATTTTATTATAATTTTATAAAATTCACATATTGATCCTGCTCAATATCTAAGAGCATATAAAGGACATAGTAAATAAAACATTGATTTTTTTGCTAAATTAAAATATGTCTGTCTGCATATAATGTAGAATTATACAAATTATTCAAATGCTAGTATATGCAAAAATTAAGATAAAGATGTATATGTTATGTATTTATATATTTATATATAAATTTTATATATTTATAAATACTTTTAAAGCCTCTGTACAATTAAGATTATAAGTCACTTTTCTTTTTAACATACATTCATTATTTATTATATATTATATGTGCATATATAATAAAAATATTTGGCTATATTATCTAAACAATAGAAAAATTTGTATAGAATTTCTATCCTAGGCGGGATTGGCATTAATCTAGATATGATTGAAAATATACAGGAGGACCATCAGATACACTGCTCCTATTTTCTCTTTTATGAAGACTATAAGCTTGTTTAATATGCAGGGTCCAACAGTCAACAATGGAAGGAGAAGAATTAGGAGTCCTAGCAAGGTGGATATGAGGATGGTTAACCAAGGAGAGGAGTTAAACCAAGACACAAACCAGCCCTGACTTTGTTCTCCTTTTCTCTTCTGCTTGGCTAGCCCTTCTCTCACCTTGGCCATCGAATCCCTCACAGCCCCAGAATGCTCTATAAAAAGCAGCAGTCCTCAGCTGAGGCAGCACAGAGCCCTCCTGTTCTGCAGAACCACTTCTAAGAATGAAGTCAATGGTTCTTGAAGGGGACTGATGGAAGTCTCTATATCTAAATCAATGGCTACCCTCAGACGGTCATGTTTTCCCTTGTAAGACCAATGTGGAGGTCCTGGTGGCTGCCCTGGCCACCCAGAATCCCAACAGAAGGGAGACAGTGAGTCCTGTAATAGGTTTGGAGGACAGACACATAGGATGGAGGAAGTAACCAGAATTCAATGGTACAACCAGATGGTCATGATCGAGGTCAAATGATCTTAAGCTTGAGTGGATTGCCCATCTTATGTATTGTCTAGTGGGGGTCTCTGGGGGAGCAGGACCTCTACAGGTTTTACATGGTAAGTGTGCATCCAAAGACAACTGTGTCAGAAGTGGAATTCGAACCCAAGCCTCCATACAGAGACCAGAACTTGAGTCTGGCAACAATATAAGACTCTGAGGATAGGACCTGAAGAATATGAGGTAGTTACCCAAGACCCCTGAGCATAGCTCCTGGATTGGAGCTTGTACAAGAAAAAGTGGTGATGAGGGCCCCTAAGGGCTTTTTCTAGTCCTACACCCTCCTTAACAGCTTCCCCCTCCCACCTGGGACAAGGCTAGGCCAAGTTCCATTCTCTACCCACAGGAACATTCTTAAGTAAAACATTCTCAGAATGTACTGACTGACCCTCTGGAAAGTCCCAAGTAGAGTTCAAATGTGTGTCATGTTTGATAGCCAATAAATTTAAAGGTCAATATGCTTAGCCAATAAGTATCTTGCTGATGTACCCTGTGACCCTAAAATGTATAAAAACTGCTTGTAATAGTTATTTGGGGTTGCCTCTTTTTGTTTTATTGTTTTGTTTTGTTTTTTGGGGGTTGTTTTGGATTTGGTTTTTTCAGGACAGGGTTTCTCTGGTTAGCCCTGGCTGTCCTGGAACTCACTCTGTAGACCAGGCTGGCCTTGAACTCAGAAATCTACCTGCCTCTGCCTCTCAAGTGCTGGGATTACAGATGTGCGCCACCACTGCCCAGCTTGGGGTCGCTGTCTTTTCCCTCACCTAGAGGGACTGATTGAGGGTTGACCCTGATGCTCTGGAAAAATAAACCTCCTGCTTTTGCATCAAACAAACAAAGAAAAGAAACGAAAAGAAAAGAAAAGAAAAAGAAAAAGAAAATATACTGGTGGGCACACATGTTATGAATAAACACACCATATTCTATAACAGACTTAAGTACCCATGTGCTGGAAGCCCTTAGAGGATTGTGTAGTATAAGCCTTGCAACCATATCCCTGAATATGCAGGGAAACAATAATAATGTAATCACTCTATATGTTCAGATTATAAAAATAAGAGAAAGACTCATCTCCAGATATTTCCACTTTGGTATAATTAAGAAGCATATTGAAGTTTATTTGGGACTATATTTAATACAGATTCAAGTATAGGTTATAAGAGTGAAGGAAGTTCAGGATATGACCTATATCTCAGAGAATGGCAGAAAGAAGGTCAGGAAGGGAAGGGAAGGAGATGGAAAAAGTGGGAAAGTTATAGGAAAGGAGAGAAGAAAAGAGGAGAAGAGAGGAGAGAAGAAGAGAGGAGGACAGAAGAGAGGAGGAGAGAAGAGGGGAGAGGGGAAGAGGAGAGGGAAGAAGGAACTAGTGGTTCACAAGCTTGAGTGTTCAGAGGTTCTTATAATAACTATAGTCACTTAAGTGAATTACAAAATATTCTTTAAAAATAGAGAATAAAATTATCAAACTATATTAATCCTGCCGATCCATGAGCATGGGAGGTTTTTCCATTTTTTTGAAGTCTTCTTCCATTTCCTTCTTCATAGACTTGAAGTTCTTGTCATACAGATCTTTCACATGTGGACATATACCCAGAAGATTCCCCAGCATGTAATAAGGATACATGTTCCACTATGTTCATAGCAGACCTATTTATAATTTCCAGAAGCTGGAAAGAACCCAGATATCCCTCAGCAGAAGAGTGGATGCAAAAAAATGTGGAATATATACACAATGGAGTACTATTCAGCCATTAGAAACAATGAATTCATGAAATTCTTAGGCAAATGGATGGAGCTGGAGAACATCATACTAAGTGAGGTAACCCAGACTCAAAAGATGAATCCTGGTATACACTCACTAATAAGTGGATATTAAACTAGAAAACTGGAATACCCAAAACATAATCCACACATCAAATGAGGTACAAGAAGAACAGAGGAGTGGCCCCTTGTTCTGGAAAGACTCAGTGAAGCAGTATAAAGCAAAATCAGAACAGGGAAGTGGGAAAGGTTGGGTGGGAAAACAGGGGGAGGGAAGGGGGCTGAGGGGACTTTCAGGGAGTGAGGGTCCAGAAAAGGGGAAATCATTTGAAATATAAATAAAAAACATATCAATAAATTTAAAAAAAATATCAAACTTATCTAATATTACAAACAAGTTTTTATAGATATATTAATACCACTCATTAAATAATTTAAAAGAAATAAAATGACATTTTATATATACTTTCATTGACATAACATATATAAGGTGATATATGAATATGTTTATATTATTCATTTAAAAGCTCTGGAGGATAAAGGCAATTTTATTTGATGCTAAAGAGTACAATAACAATCAAACAAGTTAAAGAGTACTAATAGTATTGGAAGTTATGATTAATATAACCTTTTGGATTTTTTTAAATATCATATACAACACATTAATACAAAACTAATTTAATGGTAGATATTACTCTATCTTAATTAGCTAAAGGAAATCATATTACGTCTCCACCTTGTGTCACCACCAATCTTGTGTAAGTAATTTGTGTTTTCTACAGTGTGTGGTGACATTGACAGCTTCTCCACATTTGCCTTCTCTTTTCCCTATTCCTACCTACAAATCTTGGCTCGGTTCACGTATAATTTTGTACTGTCAAAAATATAAATATCCACATTATCATTTATACCCATAATCAAGCTTCCACAACTCTGCCCATAGGTGGTCCAAATGCTCAAACTGCATAAATTTCATTCACATTATTACAATCGTGTGATTATTATTCATTGCAGGGCAAACGTCTCAATATGAATGCATTAGAGTCTAAATTCCTAATGCCTCAAGCCCTATGCTACACAAGGGGGAATGTTAAAATCTATTCTCTACACTTCACTAATTACTCGAAACCAAGGCAGTTTATTTCGCTTTATATTTAGAATATGTCTTTCTTATATATTTTTAAAAAATAGTTTTACTTTCAAATTGAGATTTTTTACATATTGAAGAACAGAGGCCAAATGTTCTGTCTAATCACCTTTACTGAGGTTAACATTCACAATGACAATGGAGCTATCAAAAGAGTCAGTCTACAAAGACTGTAGAACTTATTTGCATTTCACTGGTTTCTTCTTAAATCATTTTCCATTCCTACAATTAAGACCAAGATTCTAATATCAGTTATTGCACATCCCCTCACTTTCTTCTGGTCTGAGAAAGTTTTTATTTGTGTTATTTTACTTTATTTTTAGAACTTCCTCATTTTTTACAATCTTAAAACCATTGAATAGTGCTGGCCAATTATTTGTGTGTGTATGTGTGTGTGTGTGTGTGTGTGTTTGTGTTTGAAAATATTTTTTTACTTTTAAAATAAATTTTGGATAGACTAAGGTCCAAAGAAGCACACTATAATTTAACTAGTAAATTGTTTTATTAATTTATAATTATTACTTTATATAGACTATTTTGAATAATTAGAGTGTTATTCACCCTAAAGATTTCTCATTTTGACTACAAGCATTGCCTTTTGCGACATCATTTAACATAGCTATCTCCGGTGTTTTGTTTTTGTGGGGGGGGGTGTTTAAATAGTTATAGGACTTTATTGTATATTGTATTTACATTTCAAATGTTCCCTCTTTCATAGTTTCTCCTCCACAAACCTTCTGTCCTATCCTCCCCTCCCCTGCTTCTATGAGGGTGCTCCCCTACCCTCCCACCAACTCTACCTCACCACTCTGGCATTTCCCTACACTGGGACATTGAGGCCAAGACGTCACAGGACAAGGGCCTCTCCTGACAAGGCCACCCCTCTGCTACAGCTGGAGCCATGTGTACTCTGTCATTGATGGCTTAGTCCCTGGGAGTTCTGGGCAGTCAGGTTAGTTGACACTGCTTTTCTTCCTATGAAGTTGCAAACCCCTTCATCTCCTTCAGTCCTTACCCTAAGTTCTCCATTGGAGTCTCCGTGTTCAGTCCAATGATTGACTGGGCACATCCATATCTGTATTAATCAGGCGCTGGCAGAGCCTCTCAGGAGATAGTTATAACAGACTTCTGTCAGTGAGAACCTCTTTGCACCCACAATAGTGTCTCAGTTTGGTGTCTGCATGTGGGATGGATCCCCAGGTAAGGCAGTCTCTAGATGGACTTTTCTTCAGCCTCTGTTCCACACTTTTTCCCTGTATTTCCTTTAGACAGGAGAAATTCTGGGTTAAAAATTTAGAGATGAGTGGGTGGTCCATCCCTTAGCCAGGGTCCTTGCCTAACCTCTGCATATGGTCTCTACTGGTTCTCCCTCCCCTTTGTTGGGCATTTCAGCCATCCTCATCCCTGTTGTGCCCTGAGAAACATCCAATTACTTTTAATGTCTATTTCTAACTTGCAAACTTCTATGAGTGGGCTGCGACTATGTATTTTAGACAAACTAAATCTATCTCATTGAATTACGTCCATTTGTGCTATGTGCCAGGGATTTTTGTTTCCTATGATTCAAACACACAGGATAGCTTTCTGAAAACCATGTGTGATAGTGTTCCCATACTTCATAATTACATGTTTCTTTGTGCTGTAGTTATTTCCTGGAGATCATTTGAGATTATACCAAACAACATATTTTCTCTTATTTTCAATCTCCAATTATAATATTTATTCTTATATCTCACTGAAATGAAATAGTCAATTTCTTATTGTTCTAACAATGTTTATTTTACATGGTTGTTTGATTCATTTTATAATAACTAGGTGGAGTTTCTGAATAGAAAATCTGTCTATTAATCATTTAACTCTGTGTTCAATACTTTTTGTAATATTGGAGTAGACTCTAGGACACTTTATTTTTGCAGCTTATAATACGATGCAACCATTACTGATTATTTTGCTAAAACCTTTCTAATTTTGGACATTGATGTATTAGTATAGTTGGGAGTTATTTTTGTTTTGTTCTGTCTGTCTGTCATTTCCATAAAATTTGTAATTTAGGGGATAATAAATGATTTTTTAATCCAAGGAACACAGATGCAACTTATTAAGGAGGTGTTTGGCACTGAGTATTTATAGCCAATCTGACATCATGTCTCCAAGATCTCTCAGTAACTTAAGTACAACACCAAAAAGATAAGGCTTACATATACTATCATAATGGTTATCTTGGTTGTCAACCTGATGAAGCAAAACCTAGAAAAGTAGGTAAATCACAGTTCTGGCTATAACTTTAAGTATATTCTAGAAAGAATTTATGTATGGATCAGGAAAATAAATGTAAGTGAAGTTCACCAATAGGCATCAAATGTAATGGACAAGAGTGAAGTGTGAAACTTATGTATAAACCTAGAAGTAACTACGGTCCATAGTCTATTTAAATGTTGTTTGGAGACAATTTTAGGTTTTTCACTCCCTGAATCCTTGTGTGAGGATAACAGTTTCACCTCTCTTTGTTTTTCTTATTTGTTGTAGAGTTCTCCCTATATTCTAATTATTTAGTTTTTTTTTGTGTGTGTGTGTTTAATATGGTAGTCAAGTCATTTCAATGGCTATCAGCATCAGAACTACAACTAGAATAACAACAAAAAGTACAGATTTCACTGATCACATAATCCATTTTGATTCCCCCGTGTCTCAATCTGTTCCTATTTCTATAACAAAATACCTTACACTGAGTAACTTATAAACAACATAAAATGTTATTGTCTTTTTTAATTGTTGTTGTCTGTCTTTAAAGTCTGATTTCAATGTTTATTGGGGACTAGCCTTTACTAAAAGGTTACATCTCCTTCCTTGATTCACTGTGATGTGATGGGAATGTGATAAAATTCCCATCACATCACAGTGAATCAAGGCAGTAATCCCTTTTGTAAGTGTGAGGCCTTAGTGACCCACTTATCTCCCTCAAGACCCATCACTTTTGGACGGTTATATTGTGGATTATGTTTTAGCACAGAATCTTAAAATGGGTATGCATTCTGAACATATTAGTCAACATCTGAGGCCAAAACATATGGCTTTTTCCCACACAAAACATACTCACTACAATTTAATACCCCTGAAACTTTCATCACATTCTAGCAGTTGGTAAAAACAAACAGAAAAACAACAACAAAAAAGCTAAAGTTTATAATCTCATCCAAATATTATCTAAATAAAATGCAGTTTGCTATAGGGCACAACTGGTTTCAAGGCAAACTAACTGCTATGAGTGAAGCTGTAAAATAAAATACGTGCTTCCACAATACAATAGTGAGAAAGCCTTTGGATAAACAGTCCTACTTCAGAACATTGACTTTTAAAGAACTATGAACTAGGAAGGTGTCTCAGTTCATAAAGTGTCTACCAAGGATGGATAAGAACCTCAATTCAGATCTAAGCACTCACATCAGAATAGAACATGGTGCCATTTCTATAAAGCCAGTGGTGAGACATGAGTGAGAACTCGTGTCAACTGGTCTCTAGGAGAGTATACAGACTGTAGAGATAGCACACCAATAGTGATCTCAGATCACTAGCCAACTTGGAGCACATAGTGTTCAAGGAAAGAGAGACACAGTCTAAAATAATACAAGGTGGAAAAAATAGAGGAAAATACCTGCTGATATCATCCTCTGGCATACATACACCCACACCCACACACCAATACATACACACATGCATACATATACACACATATACATACATACCATCACACACATACATACACACATCAAAAACATACCATCACACATACACACACCATTTCATACACCTACCATAATACACACCATCACACACACACACTCACCATCACACACACATACCATCACATGTACATACACCATCTCTCACACATACACCATCAAATACATATCAAAAACATATGCACAAGTATATACACGCATCATAACACACACACACACACTCACCATCACAAACACACATACCATTACACGTACACACACCATCTCTCACACACACACCATCAAATACATATACACAAGTATATACCGGCATCATAACACACACACACACACACACACACACACAATGGGGGAATGTCAAATTAAGAGATAGGTTGTGAGTCACAAATAAGCCTAAAACAAGAAGTAAAATTTAAAGCTAGAAATAATTTTGTTCTCTGTTTTTCATACTCTTCAGTATGTGTTCAGCCATGCTCATGAAGTAGGATGGGTTGAATACAATACAGTAGGAAGTCTGCAAGTCCACATCCTTCCATTCTTTCCACTGACAATGACTTTTCAGTGTTGGCATTTTCTGAGCTTAAGATACAAAGCTGGCATTTTTCATGCCATAGTACCGAATATGTTTTTAATCCTACAAAATATTCCATATTTGTTCATCTTTTTTGAATAATATTTACATTTTCTTATTATTAAGAAGTGTTAATTTTTGTTACTTCATTCATTATTGTGCCAAAATATCTGGCAAAAGTGATTATGCCTCGAGAGGGACAGGATATAGTCTGTGATGCTACAAAAAGACAAGGTGCCAAGAGTGGGGGTGGCTGCTAACATTGCGTTTAGAGTCAGGAATCAGAGACATAAAATGTTGATGCTCAGAAAATGTTTCCTTTGTGTTTAGTCAGGATCTCCACCTATACCATGGCATAGCACATACAGGTTGGCTCTTGCCACCTTAGTATAATGTTTCTGCAAGCATGAACTGTGACGTTCTAGGGTTGTTGTTCTCTGGTGACTCTAAATGCAGCCAGGTTTACAATTATCAATACCCACAGAAACTATTTCCCCACTCTTACTCTATTTATTCCTCTAATTGTGTATTTGCTTCTATTTATTGTATTTTAAACTGTGAAATGTCATCTGTAATGACTATGGACATGTAGAACTTGATCTTCCCTTTCATTTTGTTGATGGTATTGCTAATATTTATTTACATTTTCAAAAATTTCCCATTACTATTTTCTTTCTTTTCTGACTTATTTGGCATGAGTTTTCATTCCCCTACTGCCACGGACTGACCCAGATGGGGGAGTCACGACTGAGGGAAAATCAGGGCTTTGGTATTCAGGAAGGCACAGGTGCAGTGAGGTAATGACAGACAGATACACCAGAGAGCGGTTTGAATCTGCTGCAACTTTGCTTTTTAGTCAGGCATCTTTATAGTATATTGAAGAACAGATCAAGGTTGACATACCTCCAGAAACACTCAAACAATTGTTAAACAAGGTACATTTCCATCTTAATTAGAACACTAAGTAGACATGACATGATGCCCACAGGAACTCTTGCTTTATAAACCATGATCAAAAGCAAACTTAGGTCATAAACCGTGGTGTTTATGACGCATGGTGTTTGAGTCTAACTTGTGGTTGCTTAAAGTAGTGTTAATAATCAATAGAAGAACATGGGCCTTCAGGCCAATTCGTATGCCATTAGCCTTCTTGTGCCACCAAAAGTCAGAATGCTTTAAGAATGAGCACATATTCATTACAAGAGCCCTCTATACTGTCCTGGACAGCAAACACCAAGGTGGTCTGACTCAAGCTAATCTATGTCTATAATCTAAAGAATATTATAGGACCTTCTACCCTTCAATGCTTTTATCCATCTATTACCTTCTTTTTTTAATATTTTTATTTTCTATATTCTTTGTTTACATTCCAAATGATTTCCCCTTTCCTGGATCCCCCCTCCCCAAATGTCCCATAAACCTTCTTCTCTCCATCTCTTCTCCAATCACCTCCCTCCTTTTACTCTGTCCTTATATTCCCTTCCCATGTTAGATCAATCCTTTCCAGGATCAGGACCCTCTCCATACTTCTTCATGGGAGTCATTTGTTATGCAATTTGTGCCTTGGGTATTCAGAGCTTCTGGGCTAATTAATATCCACTTATCAGAGATTGCATTCCATGTGTATTCTTTTGTGATTGGGTTACCTCGCTTAGGATGATATTTTCCAGATCAAACCATTTGCCTGAAAATTTTGTGAATTCATTGTTTCTAATTGCTGAGTAGTATTCCATTGTGTAAATATACCACAATTTCTGTATCCATTCCTCCTTTGAGGGGCATCTGGGTTCTTTCCAGCTTCTGGCTATTATAAATAAGGCTGCTATGAACATAATGGAGCATGTGTCTTTATTGCATGCCGGGGAATCCTTTGGGTATATGCCCAGGAGAGATATAGCAGGGTCCTCTGGAAGTCTCATGTCCAGTTTTCTGAGGAACCTCCAGACTGATTTCCACAGTGGTTGTACCATCTTACAGCCCCACCAGCAGTGGAGGAGTGTTCCTCTTTCTCCACATCCTTGCCAACACCTGCTGTCTCCTGAGACATCATTAGTCATTAGGGAAATGCAGATCAAAACAACCCTGAGATTTCACCTTACACCAGTCAGAATGGCTAAGGTCATCTATTACCTTCTTATCATAAGTACCTGTATAAAGCAATAGCTCATAAGTAGTCCTATACTTTTTCATACAGTATTCTTCCTGTTACAAACTATTCATAACATTCCCTAATGTCTCTGTTCTTTGTACATTACCTTTGATAAGGCTAGTGATAAAGATGGACCCTGATGAAAAGCATTCCAAGACTTTCTTTCACTAAGGTTCAACATGAGTTCATTGAGTTTAGGACTGGAAGCAGTAGGCATAATCGCCACGCCCTCTTTTCTTTCCACTGGAATACCAAGTTTTCCTTTATCAATTAACCCGCTTGTAGGCTGGGATCATGCTGTATAAAGAATTAAGAATAGGAAGAAGAAAGACACAGTGCAGAACCCATAACCCAAGAAGTGCAGTATCCTTGAAGAACATCAAGGCCCTTTTCAAGGCTAGAGGTGGGCACACTGCCAGAGACCTCCAGGGAGCCTAGCCCCAAGGGGCATTTTTCTCCCATCCGCCTTAATGATGTACTGTCATGTCACACAGATGACACTGAAGTTGGTATGGCACCCTACCACCCGATAAAGAAGAGGAATGAAATACATTAATGTGTCTAGACCTATTTCTGTCTCCTCAAACATTGTACCCAAAAGGGAGCTAGCTTATCTAACAAGTACACTTTGGAGAATGATCTAAAGATAAGGTGGTAGAGTTATTGTCACTTCTTTTCTTCAGATCGGATGTATTACAGAGATGAAACAGCAGTGGAGATCCTTCTTACAGGAATATTTAAAAGAGCAGAGATATTTAAGTTCTTTCTAGATCAAAAAGTGAATGAATCCCTGTAACATCTGACCAAAAAACGAGAGCACAATCTGAGAGCAGAGACATGCATCACAGGATGTGAGTGCAAATCACACATGACCCACATAAAGAATTCCATGAGAGTAAACATGGCTACCACAGGACATAAGTGCAGCGGATGCACATAGAGGATTTGCAAGGCTCATATAGAGAATTCCATGAAAATATCCCACAGAAATATAGGAAACACCTTTGGAGTGTGTGAGCTCATAAAGAGGTAAGAACAGGAAAACTTAGCCCAAAAAGCAAAGGCTTAACTCTTTTAGTGTGAAATTCCTTAAGATTCAAATTATTGTATTAGTGTAGCTTCCACAACAAAAAAAAAAGCATAAACTAGAAGGGGTTGTAAATATAAGACATTCACACTTTTACATTTTACAGTGGGCCTTGCTTTTCCTCTCAACTGACATTTAAATCTTTTTGTCATTCATAAAGGTAGTGAGTGAAGTTAAAGGTAGAACTTATATATATATATATATATATATATATATAAAATTTATGATTATATATTAGTAAAGAATGATAATATGTTTTAACCCATATGTAAGCGAACATAGTGACTTCATTCTATGAACTGGACTTAGTGACTAGCCAGCTTCTGCATCAAGAACAGGGCTTTTACTAACTACTGTATCTCCCATATGTTTAGTCATAGGTTGTGTCATACTAAAAGTTTAGAATTTGTTAATCATATTCACTTGTTTCCTTAGCTTCACTGAAGGAAACCTTTGGCACTTCCTCAGCTGAAAACCCATGCATGTCTTCTAAGGCCTGCCACCACATAGCCATCTGTACGCTGGGACTCTTTATATTCAGATCCTGACAGTGAATGACGGAGACGAATGCAATGCCATTTTTTGGTATTTATTTATTTGTTTATTTATTTATTTATTTACACTCTAGATTTTATTCTGCCCATCCCCAGTCCACCCTCTGACTGTTCCACATCCCATACCTCCTTTCTTCCCCAATGTCTCCACAAGGATGTCCCCACCACCCTTCTCTCTCCCAACCAGACCTCTAAATTCCCTGGGGCCTCCAGTCTCTTGAGGGTTAGGTGCATCTTTTCTGACTGAACCCAGACCCAGCAGTCCTCTGCTGCATATGTGTTGGGGGCCTCATATCAGCTGGTGTATGCTGCCTGGTTGGGTGTTCAGTGTTTGAGAGCTCTCCAGGGTCCAGGTAAATTGAGACTGCTGGTCCTCTTACAGGGTCGATCTCCTCAGCTTCTTCCAGCCTTTTCCTTATACAACCACAGGAGTCAGCAGCTTCTGATCATTGCATCTGGCTCTTTCAGCTGCTTGTTGGGGCTTCTGGAGCACAGTCATGCTAGGTCACTTTCTGTGAGTGCTGCACAGCCTCAGTAATAGTGTCAGGCCTTGGGACCTCTCCTTGAGCTGGATCCCACTTTGTGCCTGGCGCTGGACCTTCTTTTCCTCCGGTTCCTCTCCATTTCCATCCCTGCAGTTCTTTTATACAGGAACAAAAATGAGTCAGAGTTGTGACTGTGGGATGGCAATTCCATCCCTCACTTGATGCCCTGTCTTCTTACTGGAGGTGGGCTCCCTCTCCCTTCTGTTGGGCATTTCATCTAAGGTCCCACCCTTTGAGTCCTGAGAGTCTCTAGCCTCCCAGGTCTCTGGTACATTCTGGAACTCCATTCTTAGCCACACTTTATTTTAAATTGTATAAATTATACCACCATCCCCAGAGAATAAACTTATTTTTCCTATGTTAGAAAGAGGTGAGCTTTGCATCTACAAAATGATAAGCAATCTGAGATGTCTATTGTTATGTTTCTCAAAGAGTCCTCCAAGTTTTAGCATTTCATTTTATATCAGAATATATTTTTTCTTCATCCAAGAGCCATGAAGAGGTTCTTTGGTGTGAAGTTAAGTTTTTCAAGCTGCTGCAGCATTCAGTTTTTTTCATATACATATACATATACATATACATATACATATACATATACATATACATATACATATATATATATATATATATATAAATTTTGTTTTCAAAGAATAAGCAATACTTTAATTTTAGTATTGTTAATTACTATGAATAAGAAAGAGACATATAGAAAGTACATAAGAGTTATAAGATACAAATAAGTGGGACTGAGACATATGTGCACAAGTGTAGACATGATGTGTCATGGCAAGTATGTGGCGATCAGAGGACAGTATTCAGGTCTCAATACTCTTGTTTTTCTGGTGCCCTGTGATTTCCCTCCATGTGTAGTGATCAGTTGAAGTGACTTTTATTTTTTGCTTTTTAATTATTACCTAGTTCTGAAGAATATGTGCATAAAGAATATGTGCATAAAAGAAGTCTTTTCTTTGGGACTATTTGGGACTAGTTAAGGAAGAGAGAGAGAGAGAGAGAGAGAGAGAGAGAGAGAGAGAGAGAGAGAGAGAATTGAAGCCTCTTGAAAGCATCTTGAAAGCTAAAGGAAGTAGTTTAGGTGTCCAGGTTGGAGATGCAGAGATTTTACTTAATCTGATGGACTTGTATTAACTTGGTCTTCTGCCCTGCCTTCTGCTCTCTGTAAGCTGCTAGTTGTGAGATGTGGGCCCTTCCCTAACTGTGCGAGCTCTTATGTTTGTAATGATGAAATCATTTCATTTTCCCATTTGTGTGTGGGGGAGAGGGGGACAAAAGCTCCCAGAAATTCACAAAGAGCACCCCCTTGTGCTCTCAGCCTTTGACTCCTTTACGCATCTACAGTACAGTTTCTATTCTGTAATGTCTTCAGTTCGCCACGTGTTTCTTTCTTCTAATAATGTGTTTAGTTTTAATGCACTCCGCGATCTGTGTTATCTCTAATTATCTCTTTTTCTCTCTCTCATGTATGTTTCATTGTAATTCAGTATGATCTATTATCCAGCAAGTGACATGATTTCATTATTATTCATAGCTAAATAAAACTCTTTTACAAATACATTTTCTTTATCCACCCATTCACTGGTGGACCCACATGCTGACCCCTATCTTCCCTATCCTGACCAGTACAGAAATAATCGCGTGAGTGCCAGTTCTCTGTACTCTGCTGATGTGTATTCCATATGGCCTTTCTATTTTATTTATTTCTATTTTGATGAAGATCATCTACGTTGGTTTCCATACTGACTGGATCAATTTGAATTCATACTGCCGGTTTGAAAGAGTCACTCTTTCTTCAAAGCACTGTCATTTTAAACACTTACTTTATATTAAAAAATTATTTACCCATTGAGGAAAATGTCTTTAGTTTTGGACAGGTGAAAATGAAGTGTGCAATGATGAATGATTTGCTTTTCTTTCAACCATCATCGAAGTGAGTTCATTCCGGGCTGATTTGCAATGAGCTTTCTTTTGATTCAGGTCTAGCAGCTACAGGCCAAAGCGCACTGTTTCTTTTCTTTCTTTGTTTCCCTTCCTTTAATTTGAAATTAATTAAATCAAACATTGCCAGGCTACACCTTGTAGCTGATGTGAAATGAGATGGCTAACTTGCCTGGTGGTCTGGATTTGTGTGCTTTCCCACTATTGATTGGGGCAGTGACAGTCTTGCTGGTTGAATGTTAAATGTGGCGGGGTGCACTCAGGCATGTGTGGCCATCTAAATACAGCCCCAGACATCTTAGCAATTAGGGAAAAAGTAATTGTTCTGAAGCTAGTTAGAAATACAAATTGCTTGTCAAATGAGCAAAGTGTGTTCTCTTTGTCAGGGCAAGTATGATGGAGAATTCTTCAAGAGATAGAAGATTCAGTATGCTGAGTTGTTATATATTAGTATTTGAGCATTAAAAAGTCTAACATTTGCTCTCTGACATTGTAATGTGGTTATTTAACCAACAGTTAAATTAGATGAAGGTTGACTTTCGGGTAAATTTATGTTGGTACTGTGCTATGATTTAAAAATGTATGCATACATATATGTATATATAGTATCTCTGTACTTTCTAAAGCATAACAGTCATCTTAATTAAATATATATTTAAATACCTTTATATCACTCTTTTAATTAAGGTTTGTTAATACCTCACTGTGTGACTAGAAAACAGAACATCTGTTTTACACATTCCCTATTTCAATTATATAAAATGAACAAGGATGTCTTGTCACTAGAGGGCAGCCATCCTCTGTTACAGTCTAAGAAAGTGCAGGAGTTCCAAGTCCTATTGGGATGTTGAACTCCTGTGGTAGCAGAGAGCTGCTGTCAGCTCCATTCACATTAGAGAGCGGACAGTGTTGTCCATGATGAGACATCTGATCAGAAATGATCAGAGGAAAAGGCAAATGATCATTTGTAAGACAGTTTGAGTATTGTAAATATAAACCCTAGTTACAGAACAGAAATCTGAGTGTAACGAAAATCAAAAGGAAGCTACATAGCTATGTGTACGGTTTTGTGTTTAGGGATGAACTCTGGCTTGATTCTCTGTGCTTGCTGTTTTCTGCAGAAGACCAAAGCTTCACACAAAGGAAAGAGGAAAATGAAACAATTGTGGAGTGACTGATCAATCTTTTAGCCTAAATTTAGCTCCCTTTGTAATGGTCACAGGTCTACTAAAATGAATTATATAAATGTTCCAAGGAATTTAGGCCTGAGGTAAATTGAGATGTGTTCTATGCCAAACCTGAAAAGGGACAGCACCCCAGAAGGTCACATAGCAGAGTTGTAATTTCTTGCCCTTATAGAGATCTAACTCCAGGCTCAACCAATGTGTATTAGACACTGATCACCATGTCTCACTGTGTGTTAGACACTGATCATAATGTCTCAATGTGTGTTAGACACTGATCATCATGTCTCAATGTGTGTTAGACACTGATCATCGTGTCTCAATGTGTGTTAGACACTGATCATCATGTCTCAATGTGTGTTAGACACTGATCATCATGTCTCAATGTGTGTTAGACACTGATCATCATGTCTCAGTGTGTGTTAGACACTGATCATCATGTCTCAATGTGTGTCAGACACTGATCATCATGTCTCAATGTGTGTTAGACACTGATCATCGTGTCTCAATGTGTATTAGACACTGATCATCGTGTCTCAATGTGTATTAGACACTGATCATCGTGTCTCAATGTGTGTTAGACACTGATCATCATGTCTCAGTGTGTGTTAGACACTGATCATCGTGTCTCAATGTGTGTCAGACACTGATCATCATGTCTCAATGTGTGTTAGACACTGATCATCGTGTCTCAATGTGTATTAGACACTGATCATCGTGTCTCAATGTGTATTAGACACTGATCATCGTGTCTCAATGTGTGTTAGACACTGATCATCATGTCTCAGTGTGTGTTAGACACTGATCATCGTGTCTCAATGTGTATTAGACACTGATCATCGTGTCTCAATGTGTGTTAGACACTGATCATCATGTCTCACTGTGTGTTAGACACTGATCATCATGTCTCACTGTGTGTTAGACACTGATCATCATGTCTCAATGTGTGTTAGACACTGATCATCATGTCTCAGTGTGTGTTAGACACTGATCATCATGTCTCAATGTGTGTTAGACACTGATCATCGTGTCTCAATGTGTGTTAGACACTGATCATCATGTCTCACTGTGTGTTAGACACTGATCATCATGTCTCAGTGTGTGTTAGACACTGATCATCATGTCTCAGTGTGTGTTAGACACTGATCATCGTGTCTCAATGTGTGTCAGACACTGATCATCATGTCTCAATGTGTGTCAGACACTGATCATCGTGTCTCAATGTGTATTAGACACTGATCATCGTGTCTCAATGTGTATTAGACACTGATCATCATGTCTCAGTGTGTGTTAGACACTGATCACCATGTCTCAATGTGTGTTAGACACTGATCATCATGTCTCAATGTGTGTTAGACACTGATCATCGTGTCTCAATGTGTGTTAGACACTGGTCACCATGTCTCAATGTGTGTTAGACACTGATCACCATGTCTCAATGTGTGTTACACACTGATCACCATGTCTCAAGTATGTCAAGATTCTCTCTTTTGCCTCAGGACAAGCCATCCAATCAAAAACTAATTTTCCAGCCCCACCAGCCCCAATAGAAGTCAGTAATGACCTCTCTGTGCCATGGGTAGGATTCTTGATGGAGGCAACCCATGTTACCTTCTACACAGTATGCAGGGATAATATCCTAGCTGATGAGAAGACTATAGAAGTAAAATTCTCACTTAGAGAGCTTAGTTCTCACTTATTTTTATTTCATAACACATTCTAGGGCTGGTGATAGCACAGACAATTTGAAAGAATATATAGAGATAAATGGAGATGTATAAAACAGAAAATTACCTCCAGAAGGATGCTTTATTACCCAATATTGTATAATATCTACACTGAGATTAGACTTCTTTAAAGAATGAATTAATGATTAATAAATTAATAATTTATTATCATGCAGAATGTACATTGTAAAGATGTATATAAAGACACATGATACCTTTATTACTTTCATGTTTGTAGATGCATTATAATTTGAAGTGGATACATAGTAAATAACACTATACTGCTATTTTAGACTTGCCCTAGTTAATGTTGAGGCTGTGAAAAGACATTCATGTGCAGGTTGTCAACATTTTCAAGAGATTTATCAACCACTGTTCTCATGAGTCCAAACATAATTTCAGATATTTTGTGGACAGCAGAAATAGTATTCTTGTCCTGGGAGATGGTTACTTTGCTCAAGTGACAATGTTGAATTTTAAAGACTTTGTAAAATGTATCAACTCAAGAATATGGTGTTAGAAAGTTGTAAAAATGTACAACATTTTCTGCATCATTTCCTCTGTTGAGAGACATCTGTCAATTTTAGAGCAGAAGCTATTGGTGTTCTGTTCAGAAAATTTTCTTCTGTCTCAATGTGTTCAAGGTTCTTTTCCCACTTTTTCTTCTATTGGTTTCAGAGTACCTGGATTTCTGTGGAGATCCTTGATCCACTTTGACTTGAGCTTTGTACAAGGAGGTAAGAATGGGTCAATGTGCATTCACCTGCACTTTGACTGCCAGTTGAAGCAGCACCATTTGTTGAAAATGCTGTCTTTTTCCCACTGGATAGTTTTAGCTCTTTTGTCAAAGATCAGGTAATCATAGGTGTGTGGGTTCATTTCTGGGTCTTCAATTCTATTCCATTGATCTACCTGTCTGTACCTTTATCAATGCCATGAGGTTTTTATCATTGTATTCTGCATTATAGCTTTAGGTCAGGTGTGGTGATTTCCTCAGAAGTTCTTTTATTGTTGAGAATGGTTATTGAAATCATGGGTTTTTTGTTATTCCAGATAAATTTTAGAATTGATATTTGTATATCTGTGAATAATTGAGGTGGATTTTGATAGGGATTACATTGAACATGTAGATTGCTTTAGGTAAGAAGACCATTTTTCTATGTTAATCCTGCCAATCCATGAGCATGGAAGATCTTTCCATCTTCTGAGGTCTTCAATTTCTTTCTTCAGAAACTTACATTTATATAATCGAGTACTATCTAACTATTAAAAACAATGACTTCATGAAATTTGCAAGTAAATGGATGGAACTTGAAAATTTCATCCTGAGTGAGGCAACCCAGTCACAAAAGAACACACATGGTGTGTACCCACTGATATGTGGATATTAGCCAAAAAAGAAGCTTGCAATACCCATGTTGCAACTCACAGACCATATGAAACCCAAGAAGAAAGAAGATCACACTAAAGTGTGGGTGCTACAGTCCTACTCAGAGGGGAGAAGAGAACAATCTCTGAGAAGTAGGGGGAGAGAGGGATATGGGAAAGAGAGAGGAGGAGGAGAGAAAGAGGGCAGTTCAGACATGGGAGGAGATGGGAGGAGAAGTACAGATGGTCAAAAAATTTAAAGTAGGTGTGTAGCAGTGGGAGAGGGGAACAGGTGTTAGCCAAGAGGATTCCAGATGCCAGGGACCCAAGAGGTTCCCAAGACCCAAGAGGGCGGACTCTAGCTGAAATATCCAACAAAGGGGAGAGAGAACCTGTAGAGGCCTTATCCACCCACCTCAAAAATTTTAATCCAGAATTCCTCCTGTGGAAAGGAAATGCAGGGACAAGGAGTATAGGAAAGGCCACCAAGAGACTGCCCCACCTAGGGATTGATCCCATCTTCTGACACCAAACTCAGACACTGTTGCTGATGCCAGAAAGTGTTTACTGACAAGTGCTGTATGGCTGTCCCCTGAGAGGCTCTGCCAGAGCAGGACCAGTGCTGATCGAGATATACACAGCCAAACATTGAACTGAGCATGGGGACCCCAATGGAGAAATTAGGGCAAGGACTGTAGGGGCTGAAGGGATTTGCAACCTCATAGGAAGAACAACAGTATCCACCAACCAACCCCCCTAAAGCTCACAGGGACTGAACCACCAGCCAAAGGGTAAACAGGTAGGGTCTATGGCTTCAGCTGCACATACAGTAGAGGACTGCCTTATTTAGCATCACTGGGAGGGGAGCCCCTTGGTCCTGTGGAGTCTTGATGACCCAGTATAGGGAAACTAGGATGCTGAGGTAGGAGTGGGTAGATGAGCACCCTCATAGAGGCAAAGGGGAGGGAAGAGGAGATAGAGTGCTTGTGGTGGGAAAACTGGAAAGGAAGATAACATCTGGAATGTAAATAAATAAAATAACCAATAAAAAAGAGAAAGATGTGCAAAGAGATTTAGTTGGCAAAAGTTTAATGCATTCCTCATATTCTTCACTTCTCAGAAGGACTTTAAGTATGTTTTATATTCTTGCTTTAAGCTGCTGATGTCCAATAGCAAAGTTATTTAAGCTCTCAAAGGGAGGAGTACAATTTAAATCCAAAAGAGCATTTTACTTCATCCTAAAGACTTAACTTCCAGTCTTCATGTGTTCTAATACACAGCTGGACCTTAACCTAAGCATTTACTCTTAACCTTGTCTCCCTGTCTGTAGAGGAGGCAGATTTGATTGGCTGCTGACTCTGTTGTTTCTTTTAGGATCTCATACCTGTCTTAGCTGCTACTGGTCAGCCATTTGCAAAATCAGTTGAATACCTATCACATGCCCCTCATATATTATATGCTCCATCCTGGAATAAAAGAAATACATTGTTTACCCCACAGCAAGGAGCAGAGGAGTCAGCATGTGGGATATAGAAGACAGTTAAAATTTGTAGAAATTGAAGTGGAGCTCATGGTCATCTCCTATCATTTGTCAATACAGTGGCTTGAAGGTACCCAAATGCTCTACTTCATTCAAAATTTAAAAAAATAGGCTAGTAGAAAAATACTAATTGTTTCATATCTTCCCCAATACCATGCAAAATTACCCCTTCCATTTCCCAATGTTGTAAGTATATAAAAGTTCCATATTTCTTTATTTTAATGATCTGTAAAAGAGAGCTGAACTCCCTTCTCAAGCTGTCCATTTTACTGACGCCTTCATATACCTGATATTTTCTAGGCATTTAAACCTCAGTAATAGATCTATCTCCAGCAATAAAGTTAGCACATGTAAATTATTTAAAATTTGAGATTATGAGATAATTTTACTTAGGCTATTTAACAAATTCCTCCTTGTTTATGTTCTACAGGCAAAAATTTTAACATGAGGTATAAACACATCCTAATTTCCAGGTGTTTCCTACCATTGTCTTCTTAACACAAGCTTTAGAGAAGTCCACTTGAAAGTATACAACGCCTAGTCTCATATCTCCTTACACTGCATTTGTGGTTTACTTTTAATTAATAGATTGAAATGCATAGTTCAAACAAATGTCAGAATTGTTTTATTTAAATTATTCTAGTCTCATAGAAGCCCACATAAAATGGGCCATTAAAAAAGTGATTTGAGATGCTAATAAAGAAATTCTAAAAGTCATACAGAGATCAGATGTTGAACCTACTGATACTTCTCCTTAAATGTGTGGAGCATTTGTATAAGGGAAAGAGGCCTGAGCTTTGGTCTTTGTTTCTTCCTTGCATACAAATAGATCACTGAAAGTTCCAGGTCTGAAATTCTTGACAGTGCAAGTATATATCTGAGAAGATGACCTTCCCAAGGCCATTGTCTTTTCCTCAAAATTCTTTGCTGCTCTGGCCATAAGGTTTAAGAAACCACTCAAGATTCTGACGACCAACCACAGTGGCCCAGCTGTCTGCTAAATCATCCCACTCACCCTCCTTTGTGTTATTTTCCACTATTTATCATGACACTCTGAAGGCCTTTTCATAACGCTAGGCATTCACACGCGAGACATAGGGGACTGTCCCTCGCTTGCCCTTTTTTGATGTGGTTGCCTAGCTTGTCCTGGAGGAAGTTTTCTTCCCTGGGGATAACTGCTTGATAAGAGCCTGCTGTGTCTTGTCTCAAAGGAGAGAACAAATCGCTGTAGTCTTAAATTGACTGGATGAGGGCTTAAATGCTGAAGTGTCCAGCACCTCAAGACACTGCACCCTCGACCTCCAAGCTGCTAGGCCAGTGAATGACTGCTGAGCAGCAATGGGTGTCACTAAGAGATTTGTTGGGGATGAGAGTTTTTTTTTTTTTTTAGATTCGTGGAATAGCACTCAATACTGAGCACTACACATTTTGGTTACAATACTTTTAAGAACTGATTGCAGTACTAAGATTCTGTTAACTGCACTGCAAAAATGTAAGCACAGTGATGTTTATTGTGATGATTTGGGATGTGCATGGGTGCTTCCCATGGATCTAGAGTACCATACTGGCAGGAGTCATCCCCTCTGTCATCCCAAGAACAGCTAACATTTCTCTAGCATTTACCATGTGTCACTTCGTGCCCTAAGAACCTCCAGTGTGTTTCCTTATGGGGTTGTCACTGCAGCTCTGCATTACTTCCTTTATGTTACTGTGCTGAATGTTCACACTATTCTCATATTTCTCTAGGTGAAGAAAATTATACCTAGATAGATTAAGATCTAGCCCAAGGGCAATGTAGCTTATAATTGACGGAGAATAATTTGAAACCATCACCTCTTTGTAGCATGCATTCCTTCTGGAATTATTGCAAAACTACCACCGCCTGCAAGCCAGAAAGAGAAAGAATTCAGTGAACATGGGAAGTACCTTTTCAGAAACAGACTCTAAGGGTCACAGAAACAGTTATGGTCTCTAACTCAGGAGCACCTGCAGTTGTT
Organism: Apodemus sylvaticus; assembly: GCF_947179515.1. Taxonomy (NCBI): domain Eukaryota; kingdom Metazoa; phylum Chordata; class Mammalia; order Rodentia; family Muridae; genus Apodemus; species Apodemus sylvaticus. The sequence continues at coordinate 10,274,095 of NC_067475.1, forward strand.
ATTCTTAGAACACTCAATGATGTGCAGACACTTAATAAACAACCACCAAATATAGCACTGGCACTCATTAAAGGACAAGATGCACTCACTGGCAATCATGGATTTCAATCTCTTCAAAGGTGATGTGTTTTAAAACAAAATGAAAGTTCCAGATATGGGCATCGTGAAATTCTCCAGGAGGAGCACGGATGAAGGTGGCCTGAGTTATGAAGACTTAAAAGGAGAGTTAGAGATGAATTATGAGACGCTTCTAAGCATTAGAAATAATAATAATCTTACCCAGCATACAAGGTTATTAAGTGCAATAATTAAATGGAATACTTCATATCAAAGACAGAGGGAGTGCATGAAAAGCATATTATAAACTGGGCTCGTCAGCTGTTTTAATGACTTTAAGTTTATAAAAAAAACATCTTGAAGGAGGCAATTGAAAATCACTTAGATCGACTAACAGTCAACAAAAGGCTGGCTACAAAGTGTGTTTGTTACTTTTTTCAGTGCAGTAGCAGAATACATGATAAAAGCAAGGGAAGGAATGGCTCGTTTTAGCTAATATTTGAGGATTCCTGTGTGACACTGTGAAGGTGGGAGAGCCTGTATCATGGCAGGAGGGGCACAGTGCTCTCACCATGTGCTGTCAGCATAGGGGATATAGTGGAAGAGAGGAATTTGGGAATCCTTTTTGCTTTTTAAAAATCAGCATAGAGAGCCAACTGAATGGATGGTGGTGTTCAATTCCAGATGGATTCTCACTCCTCAGTTAATCTCCAGAGAAACTCTCATAGATAAACTCATAGATGTTTCTATTAGGTGATTCTAAATCCAGTAAAATCAACTGAGCATGGACTACCTCCATTGACAAAGTGGTTTCCTCTCATAACATGACAACTCACTGCTTTTCACAGTTTCTTTAATTTATAAATTAGATTTTTTTTGTTTCATTTCAATGATTTCCTGTGTGCTAGCATTCTGTGTAGTGACCTTAGTTGTGACAGTTTCCATCCATTAATCCAAACCACCACAGACAGTATACATTTTTTTCATTAAAGAGAGATTTTCAAATATTTAGAGAGCTGTAATTTATTTGTGCATTTCTCTTCCCTTTAAGGAAATACATACTCATTTATTTTTGCTATTTCTCTTCAGACATACTTGTGGGGGTCTTTCCTATTACTTGTCATTCACAAACCATGGTTCGGTTTATAAATGTCTCTGCTAAAACGGATCATGTGAAGTGAGAAGCTGCCTTCCATTGAAGTCTGCTCTCTGAACGGTGTGAAATCGGCACTCAGGGCTAGACGTTACATTCAATGTAATCTATGGTGGATCACATGCTGATAACTGGACAGACTACTCATGGGCCAGACACCAATATCACTGCAATCTACAAGGTATCACTTGCTGATGGCTGGGCAAAGAGGCACCTGCCAGCGTTTCTGAGCACAGCCCTTTTGAGAGGCTATGATCCCCAATTTTTGTCCTGTTTTGTTGGTTTTATTATTATGCCTTGCCAGAATAATTTCAAACTAGAATTCTTTCAGACTATTAGCTTCAGCATCACATGTATCTGTTTAATAGATATAGATTCAGTAAGTATTTTTCTTTTTGCCCTAAGAGATATGGAAATGAAAACCAATGTAAGACCAAAGCATTATTTAGAGACACATTTATTGATGGATGTCCACTCATTAATAAAAATATGTGATGACATCAATCAAGTTAGTTCCATGTATTTTTGAGTCAGGGTACAGTTGAAGCATTTCCTCTTAGAGAAGTCTGAGTGTAAATGATGTCATGAGTCGGCAGATGATCTCCATCCTCTTTAGAAGTTCTTGAATGTTGGACTTCCATGCTTCATACCACTTAGTTCTAAAATTCATGGGAAACATTTTCTGAAACTCTCTAAAATGATAGTCACTGTCAGCAAAGACAGGAACTTACATTGGAAAAGCTTTGGGAAAACTCAAATGCGTTAAGAAACAAAAGTGATTTACGAAGCCCACAGCATTCTCCTGCTTACACATAATCCTCATGATGAGTTAGGCACAGCAGAATTAAGATCACCATGAGAAGGACAAATTTTTCTTTGCTCATATTCATTCCTTTACTATATTGTGGTGTGGTTGCTTCTAAGGAATATTTTGCCAGTTTTAAAAGAATGAGGAAAATTACATGAGTTTACATGTGGACTAAAACATAAACACATATACAGATATAGATATGCAGGCATACACACAGACATGTACAGAGGTCATTCACTCCAATTACAGGCACTAGTATACAAGAAAAATACTGAGGAACTAGAAAATAATTCTTACTCCTTAAATCTATGCTATATTTAAGGTTTTGTTAAAATCTTACTTCAGAAATATTAAATATAATCTTCCAAATCAAGAATATTAAAGTATCTTACTTATGATTTTCCAAAAGTATGTATCAATGCAGGTTATTTATTAACAATTAAAATTATGTGAGCAGAACATTCAGCTCACGGGATTTGAATATGCATAAGTCATATTCAATTACTTTGAGAAATTAAAAAGGAAAACTCATAGTATAGAAGCATTTCTTACTTTGAAAACAAAGAATAGGTGCTAAGAAGGATTAGCACAAACAGAGTCACTGAAGCTAAGCTCAGGCAATCCAGGAAAGGCAGCATGCTGGATTGCACAGGAACACAGTGGACCACTGAGCAGACTGGCTCTGCAAGGTCAGGTCTGTGAAAGGAAAGATCAAAGGTTAAGAGAACGTGTCCGAAGGGCTTTACCAAGGCACCAATGAAAAAGTCCATTCAAAACACCCCAAGAATAATGTTTTCTAGAAAGAAAGATCTACAAGAAGAATATGGTCATGCTCTTGGCCTTTTGGAAAGTTCGTTGCAGAAGCTATGTGGAAGCTGATCTTAGTTAGGAGAGAGGGTATAGCCCAACAGAATGGCTAAAGGACTTAAACACACTTCTACCGAGAAATGATGAGGGCTCGTCCAGGAAAATGGCAGCAACCACAGAGGAAGACAGACATATTCCCCAAATGTGATGGACACTGACATCCAGTGACACAGGATGTCAGTCCTGGGGGAGGTAATGCATCTCTGTCTGGTAATGTGACCTCACTGAGCAGCTAAGTGCTTTCTCATTATCTCTTGCTTGTCAGTGTTGGATTCCCTTGTTGGTCCTACCTTTGCAGTTTGAATATCATTTTTATCCTGATTGAGAAAACAGAGGCAAAATAGTAGCTCGGTCCTTCCAATGTCATCTGCTAATGTTACACCATCTGGCCCGGCAAGAAGACTATCTCCTGTGACGTCGCTCTTTGAAATTATATTTAAATTGTCCTTAGTCCTTTCGAAATGACTCGTCTAGTCCTGTGGTTTCGCAGTCGTGATGCTCCTGTTACAGGTTCGTGATACTCTTTCACTTTGCCCTTGGCGTGATGTCTCCCTCTTCCACAGTCCAGAGGAATTGTCTATGTGCCATCAGATCCTTCACTGGTAAAATACATATCCCTCTATTGAAAACTGCAAAGAGTCAGTACGAATTATGGATATAGCAAAAGCCGTATCTTCTAAATTCAATTATTCCCTTTTCAATTGAATATTTTCCCATCTCTAGTTTTGTACTTTATTTTCATATTTTATTGATTTAATTTTTTTAATGTTAGTTCTCTGGGTGTTATGTAGTTCTTTTCTTTCTAATTAATCTTGGTCTTTTCATTGTTGAACCTTTCTGTCCGTCTTCAGATAGCTGTCTTCCTGGGCTGTGAGTTTTGTCCTTCTTGGTCATTTCTTCTTCCTCCTTCTATAAGCAGCTGATGGTCCACTTATGCATGTAGGCTTCAGAATGGGTACTTTCCCTTCAACAACATTAAAAGATATTCCTTGTTTTGGACCACTGATGAAATTGTGTGTGTGTGTGTGTGTGTGTGTGTGTGTGTATGTGTGTGTGTGTGTCTGTGTGTTTCTTCTGACTTAAACAAAAAAGAAAGCTATTAAAATTACCATGTACAATGACTGTCCTGAGGAGTGTCACTGATGAGAAGACATTTTTGGATTAGTGGGAATAACACAACTAACAATTAGAATGAAGATTAAAAGAGAAGGGGATATCTGCTTTTCTACTGTGTAATTTGTTTGTTTATTCTGAGGTTTCCTAAGACCTATAATTTTTCTCACATGTAATAAGATACTGATATTTTCTATGGCAAAACACAAACAGTTATAGTAAGTAAAATGAAATATAGTAAAAATTGAACAAATATAAATAGGTTGGATTTGTTTGTTTTTAAAAGTAATCTCAATAAAACCTTTTTTTTTTTAGTTCCTATCTTTTCTTCATATTTTTTGGCAAAGTTGGAGAAACTAATAAGTCCAAATTATTCATGAAATTTTCTTCTATGTAATGCTGTGAAGCTAAGCCTTTTCAGATGATTTTACCTTCAATTCAAACTATTTTAATGTTAAAAATGTTCATTAAATTTAACTTAATGTTTAACACATTATACTATTTTCACTTACTGGTATATAATTATAAGTGGCCTCTACAATGAACTGAATTTGCATTTTATTTTCATTCACAAAACTAGACATCAGCATAAATTAATTTTGCATAGACACTCTGGGAAAACAAACAAATAAATTAAAGGGATTGTTTTCAAGAATGCATCCTTGAATTTGAGATTTTAAGTTATATTGGCTATGTTGATGATAATGGAAACTTCTCATAAACAAAATATAGTATTAACTACATTCTGATAGACTATATCTGTCTTCTAAATGTCCCTCATCGGCACACATTATCTCAATTTTACATCAGCTAAAATTAAGGAGATTTGTGAGTGACGTCATCGAGAGGCAAGCAGTCCCAGAGGAACTGCTGAAGCACGAACTATCCTGCTCGGGGTGGAATATCTTAAGTGTCTGATGTAGAATTGCTGAAGACGAACACTCTCTTCCTGAGCTTAACCAGACTTGGGACTTTTCATTCGGGTTTTATGGAGTAAAAATAGGATGGTACTCACTCAGGACTTCATGTTTGCACTGCCTGTAGGAACAATGCATATCATTTTCAATCTTCCCATATCCCGTTGTGTTTAAAACAAAAGTACATTCCAAATGTTACAAAGCCTGTTATTCCTATAGGAAAGAAATAACAAAATACTTCCTGTAACTGCAGGAAAGGATGGGCAGAGTCTGAATTTTTGATGAGCTCCAGGGCATGGATGTAAATGAAGGTGAGAGACAGGTTCATGGTGTTATGTGCACCCATAAGCTTCTGTGCTTGTCCTGCGGGGCAAGGAATAACAACCGTGGTGCCTTCACATTCTTCATTTCTTTGACTTGTCTATTTTGAACAGTTTACAAAATATTGTCTTACAGCTCAGTCACTTAGCATCTTTTATTGTTCTTTTCTGTTTTATTTAACTTGAATGTTCTTCTTTTACTTAAAGAAAAAAAAAAGAGTAGACTTGGGAGACCCATGTTGAAGCTGCCCCTCTCAACACACGTGCTCTGACCTCTACAATGAATGGTAAGGACTGACTTAATGTCTGAGAAATAGAATAGATCCTAATAGGCATTAGGCTTAGAAAAAATAACAATATATATTACCTGAGATTCCTTTGCCTTTTAAAATTGGTCAACTGTGCTCCTGTACCATTAATGCTCATTACAGAATTAAATGGGGTTCTGCATTTGTAACTGATTGACAAGATCAATAATTTTAAGTTCAAATAGGAGCAGCAGTCTTTTCGCCTTTAATCAGGGCTTCTTTGTTTTATACGTATGCCTACAGCTAGATCCTGTTTTCTGTCTGTAGACAGTGATTCCTGCTGTGCGATGCTGAGAAAATGAGAAGAGAAAATGGAGAATCAATTTGAAGAAAAAAAGCTGTAGTTGACAAAGCTTTATAGTAGATCAATGGAATCTTGCTAGTTAAGATATCTTCAGTAGCTAAAATAAAATTTTTCAATCACTAAATACTTCCACATTTAGTCTTTTTCATTTCAGTAGTTGGAGAAAAAAACCTTCATAGGCTAGCAAGATTTCTTTTATGCCATTTGAGTACTTTTTGTTGTATTACATATAGCCAAATAATATAAGAATTTACATGTAATAGAGTTTAAATCATTTAAATGTGCCCCACATGCTTATTTGACATCCATATCCTTAAAATTAGCTTGTTCTGAGACTTGAAAAAAATGTTGAAATATAGCTTCAAAGTGAGTATTATTATTCTGTGTCTTTAGTGCATAGTGACTAAGAAATGTACTTAAACTTGTTAATTTATTGCTTATTTGTTTGCACAGGTTCTTCCCAAATATGGAATGTGCGCCTCTGACTTCTAAAAGATAAACCTGTTTATCAGGCCATTCCATGGGTCTGATAGTTATTGGATTATGTTTCACTAATTTCAACACACGACATTTAAAACTTGTAACCGCATTGACTATCTTAATTAATTTTTGTTTTTTAAAACATAAACAAGCATAATGAACGTCCTTCAAGCAAAAACTCTTAGAAATATTGCTTACATATAAACCAGAAGAGTAAATTATTTAGAAATGAATCTAAAGCCTATATCTAGTTTACAAAACAAGTTTTATGATCCACACCACTCAGTAAACTTCCCCTAAAAATTCTATAGGTTGACATCTTCGTTGTGGCAGTAGGATTATTGATGCCACACCAACATCAGTTTTATATTAAATGATATTTATTGTACTTGGAGACCTCTGCTCTCAGTACACAGCTATTAAAAATCAGGCAGAATATATCTGTGAAAATGTTCTTGTTCTTATTCCCAGAGATACCTCAAGTTGAACGTACATTCAAGTATGTATAAGTTCCAAACTGAAGTCCATGCTATACATGAATTTTCACTTAGTAATTTATTATTAAAATGCAGTTTCTGACTGATGCATATTCATCAAACCTTCCTACCTATATACTTCCTTTAAAAGAACCAAGGCCCTACATTACACTGACCACACTGACTGCATAGCAACACCTGAATGTGATAACCATTGGGATATGTCTTTTTTCTTTAGAATATACTATTCTTAATTTCTATTTATTAAAATGTGCTGCTATGTAGTAGAATGTGACTGGTAACCAGAAAGAACTTAAGCAGTGTGTTTATCAGACACAATAGATCTTTGTGATTATTTTCTCCCTGAAGAATGTGTCAGAATGAGTCTGAGTTTCTCTGGTGGCTAAAGCACATATTTATTTAAAAATTCATCAGCAACTATCCTTTAATATTTAAAAAAATCTAGAAAGAACAAGTGACTTGAAGAAGTGAATGAGAAAAACGGAGGCCTCTAATTAGGGAGGAGGAAGAATGTGAATTTAGAAGGAGCAGGAAGAAGGGCCAACACTAATAGTAAGAGTATCTGAGAAGTCTTGAGGATCATATTCTTGTCAACTGAGTTAAAATTGCATATAAGTCAGTGTATGCATGTACATATGTGGTTTTAGTGAAATTCTCTTACCAGGGCTGACAATGTTCCAGGAAATATTCATAACAAAGACCACAACAGTAGAGATGATAACACTTCCCTTTCAGAGTTGTTTAGGGTTGGTTGAGAGATACCTGAAATATTGATTGCTTCTCATATGTGAAGATAAAGCCACTGATTTTGGAGATATTATGGATTCAGACAGGGTGCAGAGGATTTGAGTTACATGTTACGTGAAAGCTGCTTTCCTAAGGACTAGCATTCTTTGTCCCAGAAATTGGTATGCAAGTATCCAAGGGAAGGAAACAATAGTCCTACCCAGCTAGGATACTTATTAAACACAGCAGTGACCATCGTAGCATAACACCACTACTTGTGGAATAGTGGTGTGCGCACCTTGGTGGTAACCAGCAACTATCTGATTGGATTTAAGGCTACTCAGCAAGTAGAGAATCTTACCTGGTACTAGATACATAAGCATGAGGCTAAAGAAGTTATAGATTTTGTGGGAGAATCTGTAACTATCACTTTGGTAACTAGCATAATCACTAATTATATTTTAAATATTTATCTTTATACCCACAGGTAAATAGAGTTTTTATCTTTCATAAAAATATTAAAAAGCTCTCTTTGCAACAAGGACAATTTCAGAAAGCTACAAATGACCAAAATTCAAAGAACAGGAGGTTGTGTGACCTCAAACAATTGATATAACCATAACACTATTTTTGCATGTAATATTCAGAGAACATCGTGGAAAGGGCGTGGGAAGATCATAAGAGGCAGAGGAACAAGAAGCCAGCTGTGAGATTTCATTTCCTAGAAATATCGGAGAAGCTACACCCATGACTTCACATTAACGTGGCTTTCTAAGCAAGATCTGAACTGCAAGGATATCTGTAGGTATGAACATGAAAAGGTGATAGATCAGAAGTTGCAATCCAACACTGAATGGCATAAGCAATGAAGCAATACTGAAAATGGAAAGAATAGTTTATCCCAGGAAGAACTCCCCCAGCACAATTTGATATCCAATAGTAAGTTGTTATACCTTAAATATACATACAAATAACAATGTAGAAACTGAGCTACTTGTATTTATATGTATTAAACATATAATGTATCCATTATATATACCCAATATATCTAGTGTATATTGTGTATATTTATAGATAATATATATAGTATATACATTTGTATTATACACCTAGAAATGTGTGTGCATGCATATATATACATATATATAGTATCTTAGAAATACATTGTCAAATTTTGAAGGCTACATTTTTGCATTGTCATGGTGTACGCAAAATGCTACAAACCATATGACAGACAGCAAGCATGCTTAGCTAGTTTCTTGTTATTAAAACTCACAATTTAAAAATGTACGTAAATGTATTGGAGTTAACGGTTGAAAAAAAGACTAGAACTAAATAAATGTCATTTGGAGTGACTTCAGAGGTATCATGACCTTTTGATTATCCTTAGTCCTGTTTGTACTCATATATATTAACATTTCTCACTGAAAAGTTGTGTGATCACTGCGTCACTCAAACATCTTTCCTGTGTATTAATCCATTGAATTTTTTTTACTCTTTGTTAAAATGGTTGAACTGAAAAAATATGTCTTCAATGTGTCTAATTTTACAGTGTAGCTTATCTTTATTTACTAATAGCAGAGTAAAGCTCTAACAGAGATGGAGCTTGCCTCCAAAATGCTACTTCAAAGTCTACATGCTTTGTTGTGTTTCCCATATTTAAAAGATATATTAAAGGAAGTTAATTTGTTTCATTTATCAGCTTTCAATTTTTATTTCTAACTGTTTAAAATAAAAAGTAAATTTTATATAAAAATTTACATCTATAAATTTTAAAGATGTATCATGAATGCAGAGATAATAAATAAAAGGACTAAAAACAGGGTTTAACACAATTGTCTCTTTGACTTGTTTCATGATTTCAGGATACTGGCTACAAAATGACAATATTTCATTTTGAATATTTCATAAAAAGAAGTTCTCAACCAAATTCATTTTCCAAAACAAACTATGTTTAAGTTAATAATTGACAATATTTTAAAACAGAAATATTTCAGCAATGGCCTTCAGTCTCTCAGGTTAAGTGTGAAATTACTTTATAAATGATTAAGTTCCAAGTCTGCAATATGATGGACACACCGCCATTTGATAGTTGTTGGTGCTATTTTTCATAAACACATTTGTGAGATGAAAGTGAAATATGCCATTTCCCACAGAAGAACACATTCTAAGACAAGGAAAAAGAAATCCATGGTCTTTCAGGCAAGACCAATCCAACTCTTAGTTGCAATAACCACATCATTTGGACACATAGCATGTTCAGGGCACACAGCAGAGCCAATGCAACCTTCTGCTTCAGGTGACAAGAAATAAGAGATTCAGAAAAATACTTTCCAGATCAAAATGTACTAAGGTATATACACATCATTAAACATTCCTAAGCAATGTATTAAAACATATGGTAAAACCATGTACTCTGAATATTGGGAATATGAACAATCATTTAAATTTACACAACTGCAACCTGCAAAACTATGATAGTGTGTTCACAGTGAAGGCTACCACATCACTGATCATTTTGAAGAAGTTTTATCCTTTGCTTGATTCTGGACTTTACAACTCTAGGACCTAAAGATCCATCATGTGAGTTTTGGGTCTTGCACCTTTACTCTTCTGAGAATTAAGGTTTCTGGCATTAGATGGAAAAATACTCCCCTGGATTTCTATGTTCTAGGTCTTTT